>NC_142112.1:23226244-23378536 GCF_056152115.1 Neolamprologus brichardi | reverse complement strand
AAAAATATGATTTTATTTTTAGAGTAAGAACATGATACTGGACCAGGCCTTTCGTTACATCACTGAACTGAAGAAACAAAATGATACAATGCTTCTGGAAGGAGGAGATAAAGTCCAAGGTAAATTTTAATATTGTACACACCAGCTTCCTAATTTAGTTGGAGTATCCTACAAGTTAAGTGTGAATATGGATTATGTGTGGTTAAAGTCATGAACTTGTGACTATATGTGCTTCTACACCTCATTGCAGCAGAGGAAATCCGTCGGCTGCGGCGTCAGCTGGAGGAATTGAGGCGAGAGAGTGCTCACTATATTGAGCTCCTCAAAGCCAATGACATTAACCCTCTGGAAGATCCTACTATCCACTGGAAGGGCAAACAACGCTGTGCTAAAGTGGCAAAAGTTCCCCCTACTCACCAGCTCCCAAAGGGGATAATTGTTTGTTCTAATGGCAATGGGAAATTCCCTGCTGGAAAGGAGACTAGCCCAGGAAAACAGTCATCTGAAACATTAATTATTCAGCCATCATCTGAGGCCAGTGCCAGATTAAGGGTTAATGGAGCCCTGCTGCATGTTAACAACTCTTCTTCTACCCCTGCACTTCTCCCTGGGTCAGCAGCAACACCCACTCAGTCTACACCCAGCCTGAGAATGATAGAGCAGTGTGTGGTTGAAGCACCAGCTGTGGCACCCACTCTGCCACCTTCTGTGTCTTACATCACCCTCCAGATTCCTGCAGCATCCACGTCAATGCCTCAGCAAGCTCAGCCCCTCACCTTAGCAGCTACTTCAGCCTCACAGCTCCCCACTGAAGGCTCTGCTCTGCCTGCATCCACCCACCCTACAAAAGCTTCAGAGGGTTGCTCATGGGTAACGCAGGATGCTGCCATAAGGACTGCAAGTTACACTGCTATCCCAACCAGCCAAGCCCTTCTCAGGGCTGGGGCAGCAGGCAGCACACAGACTACCTGGACAACACTGCAGATGGCAGGGAACACAGTGCAGCCAGTCTGCCAAAGTCTTTCCACTCCAGAAGTCAGCAACACCACCCAGCCTATCCAGCAGGTGACTGTATGTCCAATGAGCAGCAAACCATCTGTTCACCCAATTCAAATACAGATGCAACCACAGGTGCCTGTACAGCAGGCACCTCTTACAGGTCACATTCAAGCGCAGCCGTTTCAAAGAGCACCCCAGATACGGCCAGCAATCCTAAACCAGACACAGCCTCAGCCTATCCTAGCATGTCAACCTCAGTGTGCTGTTCTTCCTCAATCAGCCATAGTGCAGCAGCCACCTGTGGTGGCCCACCCTGCAGTCGTGTCTCAGCCCCAGCCTACTCTTCTTCAACCAGCCATAATCCCACAACCTCAACCGCTCCCTCAACCAGCCCTGGTACCCCAGCCACAGGCCACCGTGCTTCCTCTCCTTCAGACCATGCAGGTGTTGCAAGTCAACCCAGGTGGAGCAACAGCTTCAGGTGTTACAGTACCACAGAACACCAACAATCCAAGTGTTGTAATCCTGCAGCAGGCCAGTGCTTGCCCTACCCAGCCAGTTGTGAGGGAGGAAATAACAAGTCAAACACCATGTCAGCATTTTGTAATCATCCAGGCACCCAATCAGGCTGCAACTTCTGCTCAGAATCCCCAAGTTGGCATGGTGCCTGCCGCTATCCCTACTGTTTCCACTCAGATACCCATGACCAGCACTTCGGTGTCTGCCCCATCCTTGCAGAGTGTAGGGGGAAAGCAGCTGGTGCACATTCTTCCTCGCCCTGTTCAGCCTCAAGCGAGCCATCCTCCGCAGGCCACCCAGACATCATCTTCTCCACCAGTTCCTACAACCCCGCAGACTATCACTGTGAATGGACAGGTGTTTGCCTTGCAGCCTGTGAAGACTTCTGATAAGGCCAGTTCCCAGGGTGGCCAGAGTACATTGCAGTTAGTCCAGCCCACTACCAGTGAGGAACCGACTACTAATGTGGCTCTCAACAGCTTAGGGGCCCTCAGCAGTCTCAATCAGAGCATCTCTCAGGGTCTTCCTCTTAACATTTCTAGTCAGAACAATGGTCAGCCTCCACCTGCTCCATTATCAGTGTTGCAGCAGCAGCCTCCTGCTCCAGCATCCATCTCTGGAGCCACACTTGCACTACCTGCCCGACAGCTACAGGTCCCAGTCACATCAGGGCTGGTGGTTAGTACCTCTAAGCCTTCAGCAAAGAGGCTTCGCACAGCCTTGAATATGAAGAGAGCAGCAGCAAAAAGGACTAAAGCTACAAAGAAAAAGGAAACCAGTCCCCCACAACCTGCTGTAGCTCTTTCTGCCAAGCCAATAGCTGCTACAGGAGAGAGCCAGACAGTTCAGGTTACAGGATCTCAAGTTTTACAGTCTGCATCTGTTAAAGTCACAGACATTAACTCCACATGTACCACAGCTATAGATAAAGCTATAGGTAGTGTCACTACACAACAGAACACACAGAAAATGATTGTAAGCAGTTCATCCAGCGGGCCAGCTGTGTTTAGTCAATCCCATCCACGGGATAAAACCTCTGTCAGTGCGTCTCAGAATGATTCGACATTCAGTCATTCTAACACTAGCAGCATCACGACTGCAGTTACAACAGTCACTGCCACATCGATCGAGCCATCGGTTAGTTCAGACTTGGTTGAGAAGAGTAAAGTATCTCCACTTTCTGACAGCGACTCAGCTGTAACCAAGCTCTCAACTGCTGAGGCTAAACATCCTATCACCAGTACAGAAACTAGCATAACACAAACTAAGTGCACTGCCAGCACTGCTGCTTCTGGACAAAACCGACCTGTGGTGACCTCAGCAGCTGCCTCTGAAACTCTGTACACTTCTTCCTCTGTTTCTACTGTATGTTTGACTCCAGTCTGCACCAGCAGTACCACAGCAACTGCACCGTTACCTTTTAATAAGACTACCCAACAAACATCACCTTGTCGTTCCCAGGGATCTGCCTCACAAGATTCTCTTCCTTGTAATAAACAGGAGACTCAAGCCACTCCTTCATCTTCTGTGTCCACAACCCTGTCATCATCTGCACCTGCATTTTCTGCTATGCACAGCTCTGCAACAACCCCTACAACAAGTTCAGATATTAGTAAAAGGAACACTGCTCCCAGAGTTACAACACAGCAGACTAATGTGAGCACACCCAATCTGTCCTCCTGCCATCCTACTGAGGGCAAACCGCCTCAGGCCCCTAGAGCAAACAGTGAGGCTCAGGAGGAGATGCAGTCCACACCAGCAGCCAAAGAGAGCTTAGTAGTGACTCCTGACATTCCTACTAGAAAGGACTTTTCGTTGTCTCAACAGGTGTACACTAACTTAGATGATCAAACTCTGGAGCACTCTTTGACCTCTAGCAGGCAGACTGATTCTCCCATGTCTTCTGGAGCTGGGGGTGGTAGAGGGTTTTCTGTGGCGTCCATGCTTCCCCAAGGCCACACTATCGGTGCATCATCTGGGTCCTTTGGAACATTTACATTCACAAATGAGCAGGCAGAGATGCTGGCGTTAGCCATGCTGGAGCAGGACAGCCCTGGAAGGAGGAGTGGAGGGTGCTCTGGGGAAAACACTGCATCTACTAACCCCACCACAGCCACGTGGGAGCCCACCAAAACCACACCAGTGTCAGCCAGTAAAGAACGAGGCTCAGCTGGGCAGCAGGCTAAAGTGAATAAGCCTATTGACCCAGGAACAGTTAAACCTGCTGTTGAGGTGTCTGTCAGAGGACATGTTGGGGAAGGGTCTGTGAGTGCAGCCGGTGGAAGCAGACATCCACAAAACATCTCTTACTCCCAGTCTCAGCCTCTTCCCCAGGTCCAGTCTCAGAACTCATCCCAGAGTGGGACAGTGGCAAGCCTCAGTGTCAACAACCTGATTAGGCCCAGCTCTAGTCACCAGCCCTACCCTGGCTCCCCAAATCTGCCTGGCCAACAGGCCTCAGCTCCCTCTCCTGCGGGGACCTCATCTCTTATATCCCAAGCCTCAAATAATGCTCACTCACCCTGTTCAGGTGCTACACAGCCAAATGAGTACATCCCCTTAAAGACTACACTAATGAGGGCTCAGGGAGGAGTTGGTGTTGGCGAGCGACAAGTAAAGATAATTTCCAAGCGGCAGGCTCAGGATGAGGTGATGTTAAACACCGGTAAACGACCTAAGCCCTGCCCTCCATCTGGTAACCCTGTCAACCACATGGATGTGAAAGCCGCTGACCACAACCAGATGATGGTAGGTCAGCTACCATCGTCTTCCTCAACCGTCATGACAAGGATTAATTCAGAAGGTGGAGGCCCTCTCTTCTCTGCAAACTCTTTTATGAGCCCGGTAGTTAGGCCTGCAGATGGGCACTGCCCTCCACAAGGACCTCCTGAGCAGAACCAGCCAGGGGTACTTCATCTGCCCCAGGGGCATCAGCAGCATGCTGTAACACAGCCTGGTCAACATCTGGGAGGGAACCTTTACATGAAACAGCAACAGCAGGAGCAGCAGAGGCACCATCTGTATCATCTGCAGCACCACTTGACACAGTCAGACCCAGCACAGCGCCACTCAATACACCAGAGGGCGCTTCAGCAACAAGAGCATGTCCAGAAGAAGCGGGCACTCGTCAGAGGCAGTCAAACTGGCTCACCTGCTGGCCTGCAGCAGAAGCAGCATCACCTGGAAAAGTCTGGAGTTCAGCAGCAGCAGCATCCTTCACATCAACAACAACAGGCACAGCATCAACAGCACACGCAGCAGCAGACCCAGCAACATCCACAGCAGTCACACCAACAATCACAGCAGCATCAACAGCCAACACAGCACCAGTCTCATCCCCAGCAGCACCAACAACAGACACACCAACAGCCTCCACAGGGACAGCATCAACAACATCAACAGCAGCAACAGTTGCAGCAGCAGAGCTCTCACTCCAGACACCAGCAGCATCTGCAGCAGCAGATCCAGCAGCAGCACTTTAGGCACCAGGAGAAGAGTTGTGAAGCACAGGCAGCCGGTTCCAGGGGCCATCACAGTAATCACCTGGCCCAGCAGGACCACCTCAAGGTTGGTGTTATGTGATATAAAAAGTGACAGTTGCATTTTTAGCATAAAGCATATTTGAAAACCAGTCCACTGGAATTTTTTTGTTCTCCATGTACCATTTACTAAGTATTACCCCATGAGACTTTTTTTTCCTGTGCAAGAGATCTGAAACAGTTTAAGTTAGTGTAACTTTGTTGTCTAACTACCTAAGTGTCCTTTATACAAACACCTGGCTGCTGCAACAGTCTACCACAGAGAAACTCACATTTACAGAAAAGGAAAAAAAAATCATGAAAAGAAAAGCAAACAATCACAGTACTGACACTTTATAGTGTGTCGGGGACTTTGCAGTGAAATAGCAGCTCTGCCCTTACAGCCACAGTGTAGACAGAGGAGTGTAAATTTAAGATTGTTTGTAATTGAAATGTAGTTCAATCATTGTGTTTTATTTTGTTTTAATTTCTACCATCTATTCATGAACATCTGAGAGCTGTCAGGATAAAAATGTTAACACATGCTTTGTGGTTGGATGACACTGTACACCAGGGGTTCTCAAAGTTTTGATGACAGAGTGCCACTTTTGGGACTTAACATATGATTGAGGGCCATGCAAGAAAAAGGCACACTACATTACATCACATTACAAAGTCACGACTTGCGTCAGTTCAGAGGATAGTCTTTTATGTGATTAATTAATTTCTTGATAGATTTCTTTAAGTTGATTGAGTTTTCTGCATTTCTGGACAGCAGCCTTATTTGTTAATGTTAGAAAGGTTTGGTCTGCTATGATGGGAAGAACAGATGTTGAAATTGAATAAATATCTCCCTTGTTCATTTTCTGGGCTGATAAATTGTAGCATGGCATGAGTTGTGGGTGTTTTGTTTGTTGCCCTCACAAGCTGCATAAAATACTACTAAGGGCCACCACTGGACTCCACTCTGATCTGGTTTTATTGCTCTTATTGATTTATGATAGTTAAGATTTATTTTGAGGGTGTTACTGATAATATTTCCACTTTTTCTCCCTCAGTCTGGTCAAGACCATAATGCTATGCAGAGGATGATGAGCTCTAGGAGTCTGGAGCAGCAGCTAATTTCTCCTCCCGCCAATTCTGTGTCACGGTCGTCTGACTTGGCCTGCACTCCATCTCGGCAGGAACGTCACCGTGTGTCCAGCTACTCTGCTGAGGCGCTCATCGGTAAAAGCTCCACTAGTGGCGAGCAGCAGCGCATCGGTCTCCACCTTCAGCCTGGTCACAGTGGCGCTCAGGAGCAGCCAGACCTCCGTGGTTATCTGGACACGTCAAGAGGGAAGGCCAACATTGCACATAACCCACAGAGCCGTCTGCCATCTGACCATCCGGGGTCCGCTGATGTTCAGCGGGTCTCAGAGTGTCCGCCCTTTAAGGCAATGGGGGGTGCAGGAGGAGCACATCAGCTCAGTGGTTTTGAGGCTCAGGTATCTCGTGGGAGTGACATGACATCTAAACCAGTGCCTCCCTCCCAGAGGGGGCCTCAGGGGCAGCAACAGCCAGGTTTCAGGATGGGCCCTGCAACAGATGGCCGAAATCGTGGGGGCTACAGTGGAGCTCATCCTGGCTCACAAGGGGTCCAGGTTGGACCAGCACTGCCTCGAGAACAGGATGGATGTCATCAGAGTTTCATGCAAAGCCTCCTGTCCCCCCACCTTCCTGAGCAGAGCAACCACCAACGAGCAGTGCAGTGCTGTCCCCCGGTCAGCATGGAGTACAGCTGTGTGCCTGGAAATTCGTCAGGAGACATACAGGCCAAGACCTCCAGTCCCAGTGTTCCCCAAACCCAGAAGGCTCCGCCTATGCGACTTACAGAGGGAAACAAGGGCCACATTTCTCAGGTCAGCAGTAACATGCACCCAGGCCCAGGTGTGCGATCAGGACTCCCTCACCCTCCACCCCCACACAGCAGCTCTGAGCCAGGCCGCTCCTCCGCCCCCTCCCGTCCACCCACTGCTGTTAGCCAACACTCTCGCCACATTGCCAGAGATCCTCAGCCCACCAAACTGAGACCTGGCGACCGGCCTCGATCCGGTACGCTCAGACCGAGCAACCCGTTTGAGCCTGAGGGCCATCTGCCTCTGCCCCCTGGAGGTGGGGTGCTGCTGAGCCGACCACAGTCTGGAGGAGAGGCACGGCGTAGCGCCATTGTGCGCTTCATGTCAGACAGTGCTCAGGTTCCTAGCGACAACAACCTGGTTCCTGATCAGCACCTAACACAAAACTTTGGTTTCCCTTTTATTCCTGAGGGAGGGATGAATCCCCCACCTCCCATCAATGCAAACTCTACGTTCATCCCGCCAGTGAGCCAGCCGAACGCCTCCCGTACGCCGTCCCTCCTCCCCGTTGAGCCTCAGAACACTTTAACCTCCTTCTACCCTTCCTATTCTCCAGCTGCTCACCCCAGCCTTTCCAGTGATGTCACCCTCCAATACTTTCCCAACCAAATGTTTACGAGCCCGAGTGCCGACAAAGGGAGCGCTCCTCCACTCAACAACCGCTTTGGCTCAATCCTCTCCCCGCCACGCCCTGTGGGTTTTGGTCAGGCCAGCTTCCCGCTGCTTCCAGAAATGCCCCCAATGCCCATCGCCAACTCGTCTGGAATCACCCCTCACATCTCCAACTTCAACTTGACCTCTCTGTTTCCCGAAATCGCTACCGGCATGCCCACTGATGGCTCAGCGATGCCAATGTCTCCCTTGCTGTCTCTCTCTAACACCGCATCTGCCGACTCGGGCAAGCAGCCGAATCGTCCTGCTCACAACATCAGCCACATTCTGGGCCACGACGGCAGCTCGGCCGTGTGAGGAGACCTCCTGCTGCAGCGTGAATGTGATGGTGAACTGGAGCTTTAGAGCAAAAATTTAAAATGTTGTCGTTGCTTTTAATGTTCAACGAGTTCAGAAAGTGGTGATGAAGCACTTGTTGAAATGGTGATTTTTGTTGTTTACATGTTCAAAACAGTTTTGGTCTCAGATATGTTCCCTTTGGCGTTTGCCAATGTTATCATTTGTAATATCTGAACAATCTTATAATTTTACAGGAACATGGAAATGTGTATCTTTAAAGTGTCCCTCTTATGCTTATAGGCTCCTAATTTTATTTTGTAGGTCTACAAGCAAAGGTGTGCCTCTTTGTGCACTGCTGTCTTTTTGAGGCTACACTCCCACGAGCCCATTCTGGTCTGGATGGTTAGCTCCACCAAATTCACATGAAACTGGTGTAGCCCTTCAAAAGCTGACATCTGCAAACAGAATGCCGTAGCCACATTATAAAAACAAGTTAGAAGCCATCGCTTCTAACTTTAACATCATCTTACGTTTGAATTTGATCGAAATCACGGCAAAGCCTCGTTTTTTTTTTTTAAACTTGGTGAGTTTTGTCACGCGCGTTTGCTGTTAGTGCAGAGCAGCTTTTAATGTTCAATGAGTTCAGAAAGTGGCGATGGAGCACTTGTTGAAATGGTGATGAAGCACTTGTTGAAATGGTGATTTTGCAGTTCTTGGAGACTTACAGTAAAGCATTTGGAGTATTTTGCTGATAAGACACATTTTAGAGTTATCGTCCATCTTTGAGTTGAGGTCACTGCTCGTTCTGTCCTTCCTCAAGGGTGGGCAAAATTATTCCAGTTTGTTACATGGGTGTTAAGTGTTAAGTGGAATAATAATACAGTCATGTGTTCTGTGGGAGAGAATGGACAGCTGTGGACATCACGGTTGAGTTGTCCTTATCATTCTTCTTCCTGTTCTGCAGGGAGACGTTAATAGTCATCGCAAGCAAACCTTTGCATAAAACCTTTATAATTCTCTTTGGTGTGGATTTTTCAAACGTGTCAAATTATGAAACAGATTGAATGATGAAGAAAAAAGTTAAAAGCATAACAGGGGCACTTTAAAGTTTGTTGTGAAAATGTTGGTTAAACCGACTGATAGTAAAACAAAATCAGTTTTAGGTTTAGAACTTGAGTTCAGTGTATTCTGGGTCATTGAGAAACCTTCTGCACAGTTACCTACTAATGTAATTTACTAACTTATCAGGTTGTGCTGTACAGAATTGTTTTTCCAAGAGCTATTTTGTAAATACCAATGTTTAATATCAGAATTGTTAGATTATGTATGTATTTGTAAATACAAGATTGATTAATAAAGTTTATAAGGAGACATTTGTATTTGCTGCCAACTGGAAAACTGTGTGTGCTTTTTTTATTCTCTTGTCCATGACAGCATCTAAAACATTTTCCTAGATCAAACGACAGCCTCCAGCCGCTCACTCCCGACTCTCTCTTCTGATCTATACATAGTGATGATCAATTAAACCAAAAATTTTAGATTTGGATTCATCATCCCATCAGACCTGTTGACACTAATTTTCAGTCCTGTAATGTGGCAAACTTCAGCCTTTTCTTTGTTTCCCTTCCTTAACCCTTGGATGCACAACCTACCAATACCTACACTCTTCCACGAGTGGGGTCAAAAATGACCATAATAGAAACAATGCATTTTGCTACAAACTCGGTTGTTATTCTTCAAAAAAAAAAGAGTTGTAATATTTTCATATTTGAGGTATTCCTCATAAAACATGTTTGTGACATGAGGCCCTTTGCATTTTTATTTATTTTTTCATTAATTTTAAGACATTGCAGTTTTTGTATCACTCGTATCACTTTTGTATGCTTACTCTGCATATACTGCAGAAGCTGGGTCTTCCCTCTGAAAGGCACAAGTTGTTCATCCACTGTAACACAATCACTAGGGATGAATTTCTGCCTGCATTTGACCAGGAACAGGCCCCATATGTAGCAGAAAGCTGCCATGTGGTTTGTTTTCAGTTGGTAGGCTCTGGTCCGCTTGTCATCAAAGTGCAAGAAACAGCGAATATCTTTAAATCTTTGAATTGACATAGTGGCCTTGTACAATGGGTTATGCAGAGGACTCCCAAAAAACACACCAACTGGTACATCCCAGTTCTTCTCACTTCCTGCAAGACAGGTCAATCAAATGAAGGCCAGGAGCTAATGTTTGATTACATTTTTCCACTCTTTTCCCCTGTCTGTGGCTACTGTTTGTGCCTCCATGTTTGTGCATGTCAGCACCTCTTCTATTAAATTATCAGACATGAACATCTTCCATACATCTATTGGGGAGACCGTATTAAACCCAGGTGCAAGCCCTGGCCGACTAATTCAGAATATTGTGGCTAGAGCAGTAAGAAGGGCTCATTCTGTTAGACTTAATATCCATTTCCTCTTCAGAAGACTCATCAGAGGACTCCTCTGTATCTGACTGGCCTTGTTCAGTGGGGAGGACAATAGTCTGTGTCCTCTATATCTTAGATGTCAGATTTTGAGTCAGTGCCTCTGATGGGCTCTTCATCCCATCTGTCCGGGATCATTTATAGGGCAAAGTCCACAGGGATCCTAGCTGGCCTCATAGCAGCCATGTTACTTTAAATATTTAAAAAAAAATCAGAAAGGACAATGTTTGAAATGCACAGGAAACTATAAACAGGGGTGCACATAAATGGTCCTCAGGTGCGCATTTGCTGTCAAAATAAAAGACGCGTACCAGATAAGAAGTTGGAACGCTCGTTTGCGTACATAAGATGTTCTGGAGGAGGACAGACATTTGTTCAGAACTCTTAAAGATGTCGAAGAAGCAAGCTCTGTAAGCAATTACTTTGGTGTTCCTCCACCGCAAAAGAAGCGTGTAATCTCTGAATTTCCGCGAATACTTTTATTTTGACAGCGAATGCACACTTGCGGACCACTTATGTGCAGCCCTGACTATAAATTATGTATGTTACTGTGTAAAAAGTAATTCTTGATCCATCAGAAGTGTAAGTGGGACAGTCAGAGTTGCTAAGAATGAAAGTTTCATAGAAGATTCCATAGGAACTGCTTGGGGTCATTTTTGACCCCACTTGTGAAAGAGTGGGGTAGTGATACAAAAACAGCATTTTCTTTAAATTAATGAAAAAATAAATAAAAATGCAAATGCCCTCATGTTACAAACATATTTTATGAGGAATACCTGGAATATGAATATATTACAACTTTTCATTTTAAAGATTTTGAAGAAAAACAACCCATGGGGTCATTTTTGACCCCACGTGTGCATCTAAGGGTTAAGAATGGTTTCATGACAGGAACTCTTCCACCTTCACAATATGATGAGGCTTCAGCAAACACTCCGTGGATGAAAGAAGGGCTGGATGTATCTCTCAGGTCAGCAATCAGGTCTTTGTGCATTTCTTCCTGCTGTGAGGTTTTTAGGTCTGTTACTTCTTGTTTTCCACTTGTCTAATTTCCTCACTTTTTTGAAGAACACTGCACACCTTGCTGAGTCTTGCAAATGCAGTTTACAGTCAATAGCTTTTTGAGAGTCATTTTGTTAATGGAAAAAAAACCTCTTTTATACCCGTCAACTGTTATCGCTAAAGTTCGTTGCGGATTCAACTAAAGAAATGTGAACAAATTGAGTTTTTGCAAAAGTTAAAAGTGTGTAGACAATCCTGGTTCACCCATTTGTATGTTTGGATGATTCATTATGAGGGTTAAGTGGTTTGACAAGCAAAAAACAAAACAAAAACATTTCTCTGAAAATGAGTAAAAAAGCAGCCAATTTCCAAAGAAATTTTCTGAAAGACTTTTAAAAAGCCTAAAGAACGAATGCTCAAGATTCACAAACGACTCGACTCAATTTCATAAGCATTTATTTACATGCAATAGTGCTCCAGCATGTGCAACCACAGAACAGCTACACTTTAAAAAGAAAAAAAAAAGGGAGTGTAGATTCAGGATCTCCTTCATTTTGATTGCAGATGTCTCTGTCAAAGACTAACACTTATGTACCGACCAGTGAGGGAGGAATAATACTGACACACCTGTCGCAGCAGCCTCACCTGGCAGTCTTTTGGTAACCAGCAAACAAGTAAACACAGAAATGGTTGCAGTATAAAGTTCAGCTTATCAATGACTGAGTTAAAGACATTTTCCAGAATCTCTCCCATTCAGTGATTTAAAAAAATATACCAAAACAAAATAAATAAACTATACAATATATAATCTCTTGTACACTACTGAAACAATGATTTATGTTGCATACACTTGTTAATAGTTTGTTAATGACGAACAATGCATAATACATTTGTGTTACTGCTATACAGAAATGACAGAGAACGTGATATCGCAGAGCTAAACAGCACCTTGTGACAGCATCAGACTGGGTCCGATTGTGTTTCTGTTGTACGTAAAGCTAAGTACCTAAAAGGTCCAGACTAAGGATGGAGGAAGGCTGGGAAGGACATGATTGGTGGGGAGGGTTTAGTTGTGAAGTGCTGAACTGAGAAGAAGTCCCTGGAGACTCCAGACTCTTCTTCACACAAGGAATAAAGGTCTCAAATGCAGACAGACAAAAAGACAAAATACTACTCCCTTTGTCCGTGACATAGCGTGAGGAGATCTATGAATAAAAAGTCACTTTCTTTTCAATATGAAAATAACCTTATATACAGTATAATCGGACACTTATGTACAAAAGCATAAATATATAAATATCTGTGATACAAAAATAAATATTTTCTCTCTTTTTGTTTACTGTTTATTTAACAGTCTCTCATGCATCTGTCACGCTGGCCGTCCCCTCGTCCTCGGGGGACGCTTCATTTGGGAGGATGTTCACTTCCTGTATAGCTGCATCTTGGGATTGTGGCGTTGTGGCTGCTGAAGAGGATGTGGTGAAAATCCCTTCGTCCTCCAGAGAGAGAAGCGGGAAAGATGCCGGCTCTGCGGTAAAGAAAGAGGAATGGTGAGAAGATGACAGGAGGATTCAACAACAACACCAAAACAAAGGCATCCTTAAAAGATGCTCGTTTGGTTGATAATAAAAGGAGAACATTATGAGCAGATATTAATGGAGACACCCTCACATACTTGGAGCGACGTCCTCCGTTTTGTCTCCACCACAGAAGCCGCCGTCACCTCCCGCTTCCTGTGAGTCTAAAAGCTGATGTGGGGAGTTGAGGAGCTGGAGAGTGGAGTCATCTGGAGAATAGCAGGAGTGCTCAGGGTGATCAGGATGATCAGGGCCACTGAAGAAAACAAGAAAAACATATTTATTAGACTTTTTTTTATTGTCCATACCAGTTGTGACGTTTGGGATGTTCAGCCAACAAATTTCTTCAACATTTAACCAGGTGTTCAGTTTAAATTCTTGAGCCTGAGCCCAAAATTCAGTTTTCTTGCTCATCAAATCAGGACAAAAAGGTTTTTTTAAATCTCACCAGTTCATATTGGTAGAATTATTTTAAGGTGTTAGTCCAGTACATTAGAAAGTAAATGGGTGTTATAATGAAAACACACCTGGTAGAATAGTGGTAAACAGGCAGGTGTCCATTGGGCTGTTGTAGCAGCGTGTCACACTCCATATCACAATCAACACCATCCTGCACAGACAGACGAGCATACATTAAATATTCAAACAAAAATAAAAACTCGTGGATAGTTTAAAACCTAGTTTTGTTTTTGTTTTGTTTTTTTTACCTGCTGGAGGCCTGGCAGGCAGTGCTTAGGGTGGTGAGGTTTGCCATTTGGTGTGTATTCTCCGTTGGCGGGGTACACGCCATGTGGAGCGGTCATGTGAGTATCCAGCGGGCAGTGGCCCACTAATGCAAGTCCCTGAAGAGGAACCATGGTGTACTGACATGACGACACGGGGGCGGCCACAGCGGGGAAGCACATGTCGGTTGTTTGCTCTGAAATGAGGACAAAACAGGAATTACACGGATGTGGACGGGAAAGACGTTAATCCCTGTAAAGACTCGAGGAATGGCAAAGTGCACTCACTCTGTTTGGCCCAAGCCCGCCACAGGCAGAAGGGGATGAAGGCGACAATAATGAAGACGAAGGCTCCCAGGACAACGCCAACTATGAGGTAGGGGAGGTCGCCGGGGCGAGGCACACCTCCATCGGGCGGTTCATACCAAGGGTCAGTGGGAGTCTCTGATGGGAGAGGCTTTTGGGAGTTAGGACGAGCTGTAGAAAAAAGGAGAAAGAGGAAAAAAATAAAACTATTAGCAAAGAAACTCTTATGTAAAAGACAAGACCGACTGACTGAAACAAGCTTTCGCCAACAAAGCACCTCACCTTTTGTTTCAAGGATCACGACATTGCCAAATTCGCTCTCTCCCTTCTCGTTGAAGCTCTGCATCTTGATGTCGTAGGCGGTCTCGGGCTGCAGGTCCGTAATCGAGTGCCAGTATCTGTCCCCTTCCACCACATCCTTCTTATAGTCGCTGTCATTATCGCTGTCTGTCGGCCGGTAGTAGATGTAGAAACCGTAGATGGGCGTGTTGTTTACAGGAGTGTACTGTCGAGGGGGAGAATAAATCACATTATAAATCACTGCAAGCTTGTTTTTGAAATCCTCCTCTCCTTCTGGACACTCACCGTCCATTTGAGAATGATGGTGGTCTCGTTGATGGCCTCATTATAGGTAATGTAGGGTCCATCGACGGGGCGTTCGTGTGTTCTCCCGCCAACCACCGTGTATGCCTTGGAAGGGGCGCTGGGAGGGCTGGAACCAATCACGTTCACCGCTACCACACGGAACTTATAGGACGTTCCTACAGGGAGAGGAACGGGCATTGTTCATCTCTTGGATTACAACCAGCCAGTGACGTTTTCCCATTGTTGTGCTGATTAATGAGGCTTGTTTTCACTTTACTGTCTGTTTTCTTTGTCTGAGCAAATGCGATGCTGTGCTGTGCTTTTGACTGATGGCAACAATTACTGAGATGATTGAAACAACACTCATTATGGTGATAAATTTTGCAGACCATGGGAATGTAATTATGTGGACATCATTGTTGTAATGATATGGTATGACATGTCCTACTGCTCCCCCCACCCCCACCGAGCCAGAGTAAACAGCTTTGAGCAACAACGCAACGGTTTTGAAAACAGGGTGTGAAGATGGCTGACCTTTCTCCAGGCCTGTAATCTCCACGGAGAGTCGCGATGGGGGGATGTTCTCCACCGCCGTCACCCAGTCCTCTCCTGCCTTCTTCACCTTCTTGTACTCCACCCGAAACGACTGGATGGGGAATCCGCGGTTACCGCGTGGAATCCAAGTCACGTACGCCGACGTCTCAGTCGCTGTGGAGACCGTGGGCTTGTCGGGGGCTTCGGGAGCTGAAGAAAAGCAGGGAAGAGTGTCAAATGGACGCTACAAACAGGGACAATATACTCAAACTAGTGAGAGAAAGTTCAGCAACGGTCACGTTCAGCACTTACTGGGAGCTCATCCTTCAGGGAACAGAAATGCAAGAGAAAGTGAGACTTGTTAGTGAAAGGAGAAGGTGAAACTGTATCTAGCTCTGTTCATAATCAAAGTAATAGATTTATTAGTATTGTTAATCAGAGAGGAGTTTGTCTCAGTAATACACATGACTGTTGAGAGCTTACGAGAGAGGCTTGGTGAGGGAACAGAGGGAGTCTTTGGAGGATCATTTGACACTCCCAGATTTTTGCGACCTGTGGACAAAAGAGATAAGACACCACATCATCTTAAAGAAATGTACTCCAAGTCATTTTTAAAGGAAAGGACTGGTGTCACTTTCTAACTCCCTTAGTCTGAGAAGTCAAAAGTTAAGATGTGTTTAAAGCTGTCTAAATAACGATTACCTTAAAGTGCCGCAGTGTTTAGCAAACATGACTCAAAAAGGAACAAATAAGGGAATTTCTTGGGGACTATTTTTTACAGGCAGATTATGCAGCAGCACGCTGATGTGAACTGACCACAAGTACCCGGCATGAAAAAAAAAAAAGAGCACCCGGCGCGAAGACTGAAGGAATCTAGTAGGATAACAGTTGTTGTTGTACCTTTGCCGGTTCTGAAGGTCATCATGGCTGGTTGTCCCAGCCCTGCACAGTTCTTGGCAGTCATCTCGACCTCATACAAGCTGTCCGGCTGCAGCTTGGATAGAATCAGCTTATGGAGAGAGCCCGGGATACTGGTGGAGGTCCAGTCTGCAAGAAGTTCTCCCACCTGAGAGGCAGAGCAGGCTCAGTTACTAACACAAGAACACACGTGTGACTCTAAAAAGTTTCGACGATGAGCTTCTTGCAGTACCTTTCTGTATTTTATCATATACTCCAGTACAGGAGGTCCGTGCTCGTGCCGCGGCTTCCAGGTGAGCTCATAATAGTCAGCCTTGCCTGTGCGTGGCTGACTGAGGATGATGGGGGCTTCTGCAGGCATGTACCCTGGAAATTCAGAGCAGTCTAGAGGCAACATGGCACCTGCAACCCCCGGCCTCACAGGCGGCTGCTCTCTCAGCACCTTGTCTGGGCTGAGCGGGCGGTAAATGGAAGGCAGCCTCCCTCGGGATAAAGTCCCTGTAACAAAACAAGAAGGATGACATCTAACATCTGTGAAATAAAAGAAAATCATCAACAAATGACCAAACTGAACCCACTCACCGGTTGATACGGTGATGAGGCGAGCGGAGGCCTGTGAGCTGCCCACCCCGTTCTCAGCCATGCACTGGTACAGCCCGTCATCCCGGGGGCCCACTTTGGAGATGCGCAGCCCCCGGGGGGTGAGGCGGTGGCGAGAAGACTGGGCGAGCGGCTGGGCGTTGTGGAGCCACATCACAGAGGGAGCGGGCTTACCGCGGGCCTGGCAGATGAAGCGCACCGTGTCTCCGTACACGACTTCCCGCTGCTGCAGCTCCACCATCACCTGAGGAGGCTCTGCGGGGAAAAGAAAAAAACAAAAACAAAACACACACGAAGGAGAGAGGTGAGGAGGCCGACCTGAAACTTTGTGCATATGCATCTGTGTGGAAACATTTTACTATTTTCTGGTATTTGTAGACCAAACTACTAATCGAGGTAAACTTCGGTGCTTCGGTGAATACAATCGTACACCAAAACACTTAATTGATCTCCTGATTCCTTAAGATTGCTTTACAAGTGCCAAAAATTTCCAATATTTACATTTTTATATAACTATTTTTGTCTCGCTAACCATCCAAACCCCAAAATGTTCTAACTATAGTGGGAATACTATAAGCTGGAAACAACATGGTTCGTGTTCTTGCTTGATAAGTGACTTAATCGATTCAGAAAACACAGTTGTAGTGTGTGTGTGTGTGTGTGTGTGTGTGTGTGTGTGTGTGTGTGTGTGTGTGTGTGTAAGGGGGTGTGTGGAGCCAGGCTAGTTGATGGTTGGCTGCTTGTGAATGGGGGAAAAGACAGAGCTCATTACAGCTACAGCAGCACTCTGGCTTTAATTAGAGCCAGCTGCAGAGAGACGAGCCCACAACACATTCATACACAAACATGCACGCACACACACACACAGAAAATCACTGTAAAAACAGTCATCCATAACCTAGACACACTCAATCAAGTCCTGGTGCAGAATAGAGAGCTCTGTCTCCACCAACTCTGTGTTGCAAAACACCGCCCACACTGCTCCTCTCTCACACACTCACACGGGGTCTGTACATACAAACCCCGTCTTGCCAGTCCGCCAAACAGGAGTCGATGTAATTATTAAATCCATGACACAGAAAAAACTTAAAACAAAACAAAAGTACCTTGTAGAGTCAAACAAAAAACATTTCATTTTACTCACCAAACACTTGGACGTCATAGAGCACCACGGCAGAGCTGGCCGAGCCGATGCCGTTGTCTGCCCCGCAAGCGTAAGTGCCCGAGTCTCCCTCGCCGACTGCGTCGATAAGCAGGTTGCTAAGCAGGAAACGTGTGTTGTTGTGGAGACGCAGGTCCTGCCCGTCCTTTGCCCACGTGACCTGGGGAGTTGGGATGCCACTGGCCACACACTCCAGCACCAGCCGCTGGCCTTTAGTCACCATGATGGAGCGGGGTGCCGGCGGGTAAATGATCCGAGCCGCTTCTGATGTGGAGCCTGAAAGAATCGAGGCATTGTGCGTGTGAGCACCTACGAGTAAAATGCGTCCCTGCAAGACCAGAATGCCATGCTGAATGAGCAATAGTGACTCACGGCGTATGCGCAGACGATCAGCAGAGGTGGACGTTTTAACCTCCTGAGTGACGGGGTTGTAGGCAGCACACTTGTAGGGTCCCTCATCATCACGTGTTGCGTTGGCTATCTGCAGGTTCCCTGATGGCATGATGAGGTAGTTCCCTGCAGGACCAAACAAAAACATAAGTCTGAGTGAGAGGGGTGCAGAAGAAAAGCAGAGAAAATAATCAGAAATACCATCGAGACAAAGAGGAACCACAGAAAAACCGAGTCCATGTTGTGAAACAGCGTGGGTAATATGAGCCCTGTGTGCCATTCCAATACATAGCTGCACTTCCAGCTGAAGCCACAAAGTGGCACTGTCGAGTGTGACCCAAGTGAATGCTCTTCAATGTGGTATTCATTTCCTCACAGATAAGGTAGATATCAGTACCTACAGCTCCCAGGCATCATCAGCATACCAGCTACAAACCACTGGAGCTTTTCTTCTCTTCCAGGCAACTTAGAAGTAAATAGTTTGAAAAATAAACAACTGCATTCCCATGTTTCAACATTCTCCAGATAATGCCCTTATCGGTGGTTTTACGATGGGTCAGATAGCAGGATTATAGCATTCCGGTAAATTACGAAGATAGTATGGGAATTAAGGAGAGAGAGTGAATGCTATAAAAGATCTTGAGGGATTAAAGCAGCTGGTTACCTTTGGATGTTTCCAGCCATTCCTGTTTGACGCTGTAGCGAACCTGAGCCTTGGGCTGGCTTTCGGGGAGGTGACATTCAATAACAGCCGTGTTGCCTTCATCCACTTCGATCTCCTGCTGGTCATCGGGCTCGAAGTCCCGCAGCTCTAAAAAACAACAAAGACATGAGGAGAAAAGTCAGCGCCGTCTCATAGCTACAACACATTTCACCCTTCTTTCATCATCTTAATATGCAGTGTAAATCACGTCTAACTGCACATGTATACAGTCATTCCTCGGCTTCAGATGTACAAAACCGCAATATTCAGAGCAATAATAACTGTGCTGTTCCCATGTTGGGTGTCTCTCATGTCAGTCCGACTTTGCTGCGTTGTAACCACATTCCCACAGCTTCTCTAATGTTCCCTCTTTTTGGAAAAAAACCTTCTACCTCCACTTCTTTCCCACTGCTCGTCTTTACGTGATCCGCTGAAATTCGCAGGAATTTTAGGAAAGCACTTCAAGCTAATTTTTCTGGTGTCAGTAACATTTGAGTAGGCCACATTAATCTTGTCAAACATTATACCGGGGGACTGGAGCCGGGTCAGATTCCGTGGGAAATGGTGGGAGTGGGGATTACCGGGGCCATGTGCTGTGACTGTGTCCCACAGACACACGGTCTGCACAGCATAGACACTTATCTGGCCCCCTGACCTTCTAAGCCCCTGCCTGAGCGGCCTGGAGGCCTGGCATTGGGGGGGTCAAAGGGGAGAAAGCGCCATCCTATAGGGTTTCATTGCCATTTTTTAGATTTGTAGCAGAGAGAACCTAACATGAGACAGAGAGAAGAAACAGGAGCAAAGAGAACAGCACAGGAGGGGAAAATAACACCCAAAGAAATTTGTCATTAAGGCGTCCAACAGTGAAATGAAAGATAAATAAAACTTCTCCAGGAACGTAATTAAACGTCTGCCAGCCTTTGTTGATTTATTCTTAACAAACACAGCCTCTCCAATCTTTCCAGAGCTGCTATAACTGGTGTGTTTTTCTTGGACCCGGCACACCGAGCTGCCCGTATGCACACACAGTCAGCTGATGAGTCTTTGTACACCTCTAATTCAACAAGCAAAGTTTAGTTAACAGTATCTATTGATAGGGGCTTTAAAGTGATTTACTAAAAGCACTGAACAAACACATTCACTGCGGGCAGCCGATTTATCCACCACGCACGCTGGATCTGCCCCCTCTGCAGGCGCCTGGGGGAGCTTTAATGGGCGTAATGGGGGAGATTGTCTAGCACGCACGCACACATTAACAACAAACACACAACACAACCCTATGCCTGTGTCAGCTCTTATTCTGAAAGATGAGAATCCCAGCCAGGACATGTCAAGCTTAGCGGGGTGTGCTGAAGGGGAAAAAACCTCAAGGATAGGCCGTGCGGCGCTCCATTTGCAAAATCAATCAGGTGCTGTTTTTACAGACACCCCTTCCCCCACCTCATATCTCCCCACTCTACCTTTCTCCTCCTTCTCCTGGCTGTTTCTCCCAAATTCCTTCATATACACCTTTTAACGCCCCCTCTCACAACTCTACTGCCCCGCATTCTTCACAGGAAAAAAAAAAAAAAAAATCCCCTCATGGGAGCCTCTCAGGTGTGCACGCGAGCGCGCGCATGTGATGTTTCTTGTGAGTGCATCCTGCATGGATGGAGGATTGATGGCATTCATAAAGTGAAGCAGACCTCCCGCACCACGGCTGCTTGGCAGGGCGAGAAGGAGCGAGAGAGAGACAGTACATTCATCATCTTTATGTGCAGCAGCAACAGGAGTCCCGCGCGCACGTCTTTGAATTATAACACGTTATAGCAACGTGTTGTGCATTCACGTTGTGCAGATACATGTTTCTACGGCAAAAAAAAAAAAAAAAAAGGAGGAGGGTGATTGTCTGCACAAGAATTCAAGCGGGGGAGCTTTTAAGTGATGCCAAGAAGACGCAGATTTTTCGGAGTCGGATACTGTGGAGGGTCTGGAGTCAACGTATCCTGATCACAAAAAACATGTGCGTACAACTAAGAGGGCTCACAAGGACAGGCAAGCACGTACACACTCCCCACGGAGCAGTTCCTTAGGCGGTTTGGGGGTGGCCGAGGAGAAGCAGTTATTAAATTAAAGAGGCTTTTTTGGGAAGGCGGGGCGAACAGACTGGCTCCACATGTGGTTGTCCCAGCGTGATTCATCCACTATTGGAGCAATCAATAACTTTTAATGCCTTTGTAGCTACAGCCTCTGGAGAAAACCCAAAGAAAAATAAGAGCGAGAGAGGTGAAGATGACAAAAAGAGGAGGATGGGGGGGAGAAAGAGAGAGAGGGAGACGGCGATAATGAAAGGAGGCGAGCTGAGAGAAAGTGACAGGGTGAAGAGTGAAAAACGTGCGAGGAGAAATGCGTGTGAAGATGATTGTGGAGGGATCCGAGGAGGCAGAGAATGTGACACCACGTCTCGTCTCGTGTCAGGATCTTGTCTCGACTGGCCTAAAAACAGCTTCCAGTTTCTGCAGCCGCATACATCACATCCCTACGCGTAAAACAATACTGGTAAAAGCACCCTCCCCGCCCCCCTAGCTAATGGTGTGCTCTGTTGGGGCGTATACCTATATCCTCTGTCCACTCTTATCTCCACTCAGCCCTCAGCACAATTACGGGGCCATAACTTCTGGCGAGTCCTGCTGTCGGGCCCTGCGGTGAGGAATGTGGTGTTGTGGGGAAAGCAAAGGGCCAATGAAGGTAGGGGGGCCTCCAAGCTAAGTCCTGCTGGTCCCCCCCCCGCTTGCTCAGACTGGCCCCTGGGTCCCCTTCATTCCTCCAGCTCAGGTTTCACAGTTTCAGGCCCCCTTTTCAGTCCCACAATGGATATCAAATACAACACCGTACACTAGCAAAGCACTAAAAACGTCAGCATGGGGAATCATTTATTTTAACTCTATTAAATTGACGCAGCTGTTTTTTGTCTGAGTACACAGAAGAAAAACTGCCTGACTGTGCAGAGTTAATCCACTTATTACTGATGTGCAACAGATTCTCACTGGAAGGACCAAAACTGCAGTAGGTTTATATTTTTTTTTTCTCCCCAAAACCACAAGTAGTGGAAAAGTACGAGGTTTACAGTGATGTACTGGTAAAGGTTTAAAGCAAACAAATGCCGCCCCTTCACTGCTTTTGTTCTACTTAGAGAGAGAGAAAAGAAAAAAAGTCCAACGCGTTCTTTGGATATTCTGACAAACCAAAAAGGGGCCCCTTTGTTTGTGTTTATTTGTCACAGCTTCGTGTGGGTGGCTACTCACTGGCAGCAGTGACGTTAGCAGGCACGCTGGCTAGGGCTCCGGCGCTGGTGCTGGCCACACACTGGTATCTGCCAAGAGTTTGATTGGAGAGAACCGGGATGAACAGGCTGCTGGGCCTCAGCACTACACCCAAATCTCCGTCTACCAGCTCATTGCCGTTGAGGCGCCAGCTGATGTTGGCGGAGGCGGGACGGGCACTGCAATGCAGGGTGACGCTGCCTCCCAGCTTCTGCACCACGGATGTGGGCTCTTCGTTGAACGCCGGCACCTCGTCTGAGGAAACGATTAACAACAAGGATTCAGATGCAAATTAGAAACTCTTCATGTGAGCATGCGTATAAAAGATATTTATGACTCATTACACGTCGGGCAACTCATATGTATGTTTGCCATCATTTCTTTTCTTGATTAGTTGGAAATCCAAAGCAAAGTTTGACGTGATTAAACCACAAAATTTCCTACAACAGACCAAGAAAAGCAGCAAATTCCCAGACAAATGTTTGGCTTCTTTGGTTGCAAATTTTGCTTGAATCAGTGAATGAGCTAATCGCCGTGGCTTCATATACAATACTTGCATTATTTTTAGTAGCAAGAACAGCTCATGCACACTATTCCCACCTTCCAATTTCTTTCAAACAAACTGCTGTACCTGCTGCCAGATACATAACATTTCACTCGCTGTGCCTCAGCCAGAATATTTTGTCCCTGGCAAGGACTTACTGTGCATCAGGTGTGTAAAGGCACTCAGTAACTGAGGGTAGAGTGAGGTAGAAAACTGCCACAGCAAATTGTGACTGAGGGCATGAAGACAGATGGATGGAAAAAGAAAACATTTTCATTATTACGTTGCCTACTGTTAATACACAGAGAGAGGAAATAGGCACTGGGATTACAGGGAGAGTGGGGTCCAGTACTTCACAAGCTAATGTTGTTTACTCACCGGTGAGTGAAGCGCCGCTCTGCAGGCAGCACAGCAGTACTGCGCCAAGAGCGCACAACACTGGAGCCCTTCTCTTTTTCATCCACGGAGTCCAGTCTTGCTTTCCAGACATCTTCCATACACTACCCCCTGAAACACACAACAACAGGAGGTGGTTAGAAAGGTCACGTACAGACTGAGCAAAACAGGCTTTAGTCAGTTTGCTTCAGTCAAACCTGACTGAAGCAAACAGGCAGAACTGCACCGAGACACGCATCCTCCATCTAAACAGCGCTCCGCTCCCTCTGATTGAATTTTACTTGTATACACACGTGCACGAACAGGCGGCCGCTAACGAAACACAAGCCAGGCGAGGCGGTGCGCTCAGCAGAAAAACTCCAGACACAAATAAAGCCTTTCTTTTCTGTCAGCCCCCATCTCACCGCTGACCCCATCTCCTCCCGCTGCGCCCGCACCCATCCAGCCCACGCTCATCAAAGGGGCGCCCTCATTCTGCGTGGCGTAACCCGACCCCTCCACCTTCCTGCTCAGGTGTAACCGATACAGGTAGAGCGGTATGAAGAGAGGGAAGAAGATAGAGGAGAGGACGAAAACACACAGGCTGCTTTCAAGAGTTTGGACAAAGAGCAACTAATGAGAGGTAGTAGAAGGGAGGGAGGCACAGGGTGGAAATGTATATATATCCAAGCAGTAAGGAGTGAGGATAAGATGGATACTTAAAATACAAATAGAGAAGTCGCTGGTAATGGTTAGTCTATTAACGGTTAATATAGAGAGAGCGGAGCTTTTCTCTCTCTCCCCTTGCTGCCAAGTTTCCCAAATTCTTTCCTGTCAGGTTAAACTAACAACTTCCCGTCAGGATGAGGAGGGTGGTCCTGCAAAACTAAATCTCCCCTTTCTCCCCACTCACTCCCTCTCTCCCTCACATGCACGCATGTCCTCGAACATGCAACGGTCCCGCGAGGAACCTGCAGAAGTGGAAGCGGCACGCAACTCTGAACATGCATTTTTGTTCTGAGCTTAATAAGGCAAAGGGGATGATTAATGAAGCCTGCCTGCACACCAGCGCGCTCACACACAGAGAAGGGTCCCAAGGCAGGACAGTAAGAGAATGGAAACTTTTACAGTGCACCTTCATCATCTAATGGTAGCAGTGAAGAAAAAAAAAAAATATATATATATATAAGTTTGGCTGCCTGGCACATGAAAACGAGCAGAGCGGTGGGGTGATGGAAAAGCAGCTGCAACAGCTCCACAAGGCCACACATCACTCTCTGCTCCGTTTTAATTGCACATTATGAATGCGTAAACAATTTCAGATGACTAATTCTCGTGCCATCAACAGCAACAAAGCAGCGCTCTGCGTGGAAAAGACAGCGTGGCGCAGTAATGATTAGTCAGCCCCGTAATGAATCGAGTTTATTTACACCAAGAAACACAGAAACAGAACTTTTTTCTCTTTTTTTTTTTAGCTGCTAAATGCTCCAGTGTTCGAGTTGTTTTTGTATGCTTCCTGCTTGGTGTTGGATTTTAAGATGCTACAACCCCCGCAAAAGCAAAAGGGAACTGGATTTGAGTGGTAACTCTACATAATGCTATTAGCACTGATGCAAAATTTGTCTTAATACCCTGTTAGACAAAAACTCCAATCACTGATTTCTCTAGATTCACACATGTGTAGACCTTCTGTTTATCTGTGACAAGCCCTCAAGAATGAGGATAACCCTTAGTGTCAGCCCTACATACATGTACAGTTTCATTTAATCACTCGTCCACACAAAGTGGCTCATCAGTAGCAGGCTCACTCTGTAAACAAACAGCACGCTACTGTGGGGACCAGGAGGGAGCAGAGCTGAAGGCCTGTGGCTTCTGTGGCTGGTCACTATATGGACACAACTCAGTACAGCTGCCCATAAAAAACACCTACATCTCTGTGGAGCACCTGTCCCGACTGTAAGAGTCACTAACCATAAACCAACTACACAAACCGGTCTGCCAACGACACGCACAGCGGGACACGCTACCTCAGCGCGTAGCCCTCCCACATGTCCGATTTCTCGTTCTTTTCAAAATAAAAGCACTAGCAATCAGACGAAGGACAGAGCTTTGTTGCAAAGGCACCTCGTACAATATCACTCCCGTAAAAAACAGCCCTGCTTCTCTGAGTGTGTCTGTTGGTCTGATTCATTAGCGAGCTGGGTCCCGTGTTTGCTTAGCGGATACCCTGCGTCAAGATGAAGAGTTGCCCTGACATCCATGTCCAACTTTTTCCATCACTCCTTCCCAGAGAAGCCAGAGAGGGAAAGAGGAGCCTCCCACGCATCAGCGACACTGATAAAAAACAGAGCGCACACACACACAGACAGCTCCCCTAAATTAAAAGCAGTGTGCGTGTGCACGTGTGTGTCTGTTTGTGCGCACATATGCCTGTGACTGTTTTGTTACAGCCCTACCATGAGGAACGACGCCGCATGGCAAACACATTGTGCGAACAGCTTTGCGGTATATGAGACATACTTTAGTGACAGTACAAGAGAGGGAACTCTGTGAACTGTTCAAATCTGCCAGTCCCACTGAACAAGTATGACTAGAGTGCAACCATTTCTGTAGTCACAGTAAGGACCTGAAACTAGACTCGCTACAGTTTTGATGTAGACCAGTAAAAGAGACAGCAAACAATGACAGCTGTGATTTTTAGATTTTGGGCAGCTGTTTTAATATTTATCTTTTGGGTAATATAGCTTTTTTTTTAGTTTAATTAAGGATTTTGTTCATTTAAGTATTGAATTAAAAAAAAAGTCTAAACTTGCTGACATTATTGAAAGATTTTCAACCTACCCCTGCAACAGGTGGGCCTGCATGCAACATATGCATTAAATAAAATGTGAAAAATCAACTTTTTATAACATAATTGTGCATATACACTGCTACAGATCCATATTAAACAGAGTTTCTGCAGGATTTCTTCTATCAGATCCATTCTTGTGGTTTCAGCAGGTTCAGATTTTCCTACCTTCCCTCAGTGCCTTCATGTTCCCTTTGAAATTTAGGGAGAAAAAAAAGACTTTGATGCTTATTACATCTATAAAGGTGTCAATAGAGAAAATGTTATAATGGCATGTATCCATGTATTGCACAAAAAATCCTTTCCAGACAGTTCTGTTCAAACCCTTTAAACTCATCTTGGTTTATCGTGATTAAAAAGTTCATTTTCATGGGAGGAGTTTTTAAGGGATTATCTTCGACTGCTGTGGTATTTTAATGGTCATCACAGGGAGATCTTAAAGGTGTCTTGACTTGCAATTTGCTGTGAACACTTAATAACTTGCCTTCAGGACTAAGGAGTGATCACCTTAATAGTACGATTAAACATTTCTATCCTGGTGGGAGTGTCCTCGGGGGCAAAAACATATGAAAAACTTATGAATCTTATTGTATTATGGCCAACCTTTTAAAAAGTGCTTTCATCATATCACAAATGAGGGAATATGTTTTGGAAGAATTACATTCCATCCCTCCAGTAGAGTTACCATGTGGTGGACCAACACCATCGGTTACTGGACACAGATAGCTGTGGACAGCCAAACTAGCAATATACCATTTTTGTGTCCTCATGGTGTCCGCCTTGAATAGGCATCCATTCTTTGTGTCCTTGTTGTGCAGCATCTGCAAGGTCACGAAAAATTGGCAAGCACACGGATGTCTGCTCAGAGCCACGTGTTCGCCCTCGGATACCTAAATAAGCGTCACTTGAATTAAAACGGACATTTGCCCATTTTGCATACTCTGAAACCACAAGAAGAAGCTACTCTGTGCGTGTTCTTACTCCAACACCCGTTTGGAGAGGGCGAGGAGAAAGCACAAACAGCAGGCAGTGAGAGGTTGTGGCGGTGGTGTGCAGGCATGCATCACGAGCTATAGGTATGCCGGTGTCTCATATGCCGTTGTGGGGCAGAGACACTTGACAGAAGTTGATTGTGAGCGTGCTAAGTAAAGACACCGGGGCCCCCGTTCTCCTGGGCCACTGCCGGTCCCATTGTGCCCCTGCCTCTGTGGATAAATTCATTTTGACAACCCTGCTAATTGGATAAAATCCGACTGGAGCCTCCTCCCCGAGCTCTCACATTCCATCTGCTTTCTAGCACGGAGAAGACGAACAGGAGAGAGAGGAGGCAGTGAAGGGGTATCAGGGTAGTAACTTCTCGTGAGGAGCTGAGCTGTTGAATATTTATCACCTCCCCAAAGTCCCCTCTTGCGCTCCCTCCTCCCCCCCCAGTTTTTACGTCTTTTTACAACCCGTGCGCTCCCCTCCCCTCCACCCCACCCTATCCTCCCTTAAGGTTCTCCAAACACCACAAAGCCCCCCCTTTAGATAAACACATGCGGTGTCAAGTGTTAGGAGTGCCGGGGGTTCAACTGCCCCGCTCAGGCCCGCAGCCCACAATGCCACGCCGCATAGCTGTCATGCGGGAGGCCGGTTGCCCCTGGCGACGCTAACAGGCAGAACGCACCTTAATAGAGTGGAGAGTCATTGTAAAGCAGTGAGCCGGTGCACAGACAAAGACCCCGCAGACCCCTGGAGAAAGGGGAGACGCTACTCTGAAGGGTCCGGGGAAGAGCTGATGGGCCCTGCTCAATGACCAAAGAGAAGAGGGAGGGTGGGGTGGGGGGGTGCTCAATGACCAAGAGGTTTCTGTAGTGTGTGGAGAGTTTGTGGAGGCAGAGAGGAGGAGAGAGAGTTCGGTGCCTTTAAAGACTGATGTGAGCCGGGTGAAGGGGGTTTTATGGATGCAGGGGTAGGTGGGTGGGTGGAGAGGTTGACTGAGAAAGCTGAACAGCGACTCAAATTAATAGAGAGGATGTCAACTGGCAGGCGAGCAGGAGGAGAGAGCAGAGCCTCATCAATGAGCGGCTGTGTTCGAGGGAGCGTGTGTGAGAGCAACGCTGAATGTCTCAACATATTTTCTCCTCATTCTGTCAATCTGTTGGCTGGCCTCTTAGCCTGGCCGGGGTTTTGGTGCTGAGTAAAGGAGGAGGACGCACATGGTCCAACACAACCACATCCGGTTTACCATTAGACCATCACACAGGGCAACTACATAAAAGATGAGAAGGGGATTTTTATTCCAACAAATTCTCAAGAAAACACTGAGACAGGCGTCACATGTTAGTTTCTGGTCAATGACTTCCTTGTTCTGTTAAACCTAGAGTCCAACACCTAAAGATTTTCACCCAAAAGCTACATGGATTATTGACTAACCCGATTAACCAACTTTAGAAAGTCATGTATAGTTTCCTAAACCCCCAAAAAGACAGAATCAAAAGTCTTGTTTTGTCGAACTCGCAGTTTGAAAGCAAAAATATTTTTACTTCATTTTCTGCAATAATAAAAGGGAGAGAGAGCGGGAGAGAGGGAGCACATGCTGACACTGGAGATGCCAGCGTTAAACCAGCTAGTTTTGCAGACTATTCACTTAGCTGTTTCCGCACTAACTCTGCACATGGATTTTTTTTTTTTGGTCACCTAAAACGTCAAAACTCAAATATGTACATATAATCTGAATAGAACTGGGCAGAAATACATGCGGTTTTGTGTTAGTTACTTTAGTATTAATGCGTGTACCTCTGGATGTTGCCCATCTCTACTATAATGCAGAATGGAAGATGCAAAAACTGAAGCGGACAACCTCCGTTGTTTTCCCTTTTGCCAACTCGACACCAAAACTTGGCAGAGACTAAGTCTAAAAATCGATTCCCACCTCTCTTTCCACTCCCCCGCAGACAAGAGGACATTATGGAGTCCCCCTTGGCATAAAAATGCTGCCCAACAGGTGGAGAGGGGGCCAGCTCAAATCCTCCACTCAAAACATCACTCATTCTCATGCCATAAAATTACACATCAAAAGCATCCCTAACGAGGTTGAGAACCTACTCCCTCCTCCTTCATAATACGCTCTCTCAAACACACACGCACGCTTCACAAAGTATTAACGAGCTATACGCCCGTCCAAGCCCTCCTTCACCCCCTCCCCAAACCGACACTAACGAGCTACAGTGCGTCTCGGGGATTAACGAGAGGGATCTGGACAGGCCTGCCATGTAGAGGAGGGGGCGTTCTAATCAATTAGGCACTGAAGCATTTGCATAATTTAGATAACGAAGCCGAATTAACCACGGAGAGCTAATTACGGTGCCATGGTGAGCACATCCACCCACATTCTTCTGCCTGGTGTGGGATGCCAGCGTGCCCACCAAGGCCATGGGAACAGGACTGGATCATAGAGGCTTCCTGGGGAGTTAGTTAGACCTGGAAGGACGGGAGCGAGGAAGAAAGGAGTAGAAAAGATAGAATACCAGGGTTAGGAATTCAAAAGAATAGCGAAAGATGTACAGAAGAACAGGAAGAAGAACACTGAGACCATTCCATATTCTTACTCCATATTAATAAGGAATAGTATCCATTATTGTTATGGAATAAGGATATGGAGAATGATTAAGATAGAAAGCTAGAAGAACAGAAAGATGGATAGAAACAGATGATAGAATTAAGGATAACAAAGCAAATAGACGCATAGCAAAAAATGTTAGAAAGATAGACGGCAGGATACAAGGACAGAAGGATGGATATAAAAAAGGATGATAGAAATATTTTTTTAAAAGAATAGAAGGATGCCAAGAAGGAAAGGAGGACAGATAGAAAAAAGGATAATACCCAGGATTTCACAGTACTCATCACACAAACACACACGCGCGTGCATGCAGTTACATATTTCATTTACCCACAACCATTCTCTCCTTGCACAAGAAGCACACACACTCTGTGACACATAAGCAAGCAATCACACAAACTCCTATTACATGGTAAAAGTATACTCACAGAGGCACATAAATATGCAGACCTCAGGAAGTTTTTCCAACACCAAATGTCAACACGCTAAAAAACAGGCTACCACTTATCCCAAGCCCGAGAAATAAAACGCACGCACGCCACGGTATTCACGCATGCCAATATAGACTTTCATAGCTGTACGTATATGCAGCCTGCTCTTTGTGTGTTCCTGCGGCGCTGGGAGAGAGGGGAGGGAGAGAGGAGGGATACGGGGTGGGTTAAAGGGGGCCCCCCAACTCTTTTGGCAGCTCATGCATCAGAGTGAATGGAACCAATTATAAATCAAGAGCAATTTCTCCCCATTATTCAGCAGGAACCGGGAGGGGGGGGGACTGGCCCTACAACTCTCAGTGGGAGATGAAGGAAGGAAGAGAAAAGCAGAGCGGGTGAAATATTATATGAAAAACAGATACGAGGAGGCATTAGGAAATTGAGATAAGGTGGGGGGGGGGTGACAGAAAGAGAGATGAGGGAATGGAGAAAGACTGTAAAGTTAGAAGGAGCAGGCCAAATGAGAAGGTTATAGGAAAAAACAGACATGAGGATGAATTGGGAAATGGATAAGAGGCAGGAACGTGAAGAGAACGCGATGGGTTCGGCCGCATCAACTGAGTTTGAGATGGTGCAATAGCGCCTGACAGCCTAGTTCATGGTTATCGAGTGAAAGCTGCTGCATCTCAAAGACATTCTTGGGAAGGGAAACAGCTGGAGGAGGCTCTTTTCAAAGAGAGCTCTCAGTTTCAGGAGCAGGATTTGTGAGACGCAGTAAAGCAGAGCTACCATTTGTCCTGTCACTCAAGGCCACGGATGTGCATTATCCTGCATAAAATAAAAACCTCATACAGATACAATTTGGACAGCAGACAGAGCCGCGCTGTCGATGGAAAATTCCAGCACTGATAACCTCAGGGGCCCAATACCTCACTAATCTGGTGCCCAGTGATTTATTCTGTTGAATCATGTCTTCTCCTGCCAGTCTGACATTCTTCGATGATGAGTTCTTGCTCTCTGGGGCAACACTTTAAATCTGATTATTGGTTGTAGCTCTGGGATACATCCCAGATTCCAGCTTTTTTTTTTTGTTGTTGCCGCTTTTATTGATCTTTAACACAAGCTGGAGAAAAAGAATACAGCGCACTTATTATTCCAGCGTGCGTGCAGGCTCAGCGCGCCACACTCAGCGAGCCCGCACGCAAAAGGTGAGAAACTTAAGGAAACCAACGAAAGGGAGGAAACTTTTCCAACTGCGTGCATGAAAGACAGCAGAAAGAGCAGGAACGTGACTGCGAGGCTTAAACCGAGCGGTTCCAGTCAGAATGCAATCTTAAGCATGTGTGTGAATGATCTATTAGAGCGTCTGGGTTGCTTTTGGCTCGTAATAACACCCCCCTAATCTTTGTCCAAATATCTGCTTTGCACACACAGGACTATTTGTCTGCACACACACACAGCTTTCTTACCAGAGTCTGGAGTTGATCAATGATCTAACAACACTCATACCGCACTCTCAATGTGCATTTGTGTGTGTGTGTGTGTTTGTGTAAGAGAGCGAGAATGAGAGTACGCCCTGGGTAACTTCATTATCCAATCAAGAACTTTTACTTTAAGCAGATCAACTCAACTAGTTTCAAGGCTTTGGATAATCTCTATAAAGCTGTTAAGACATTGGCTGTTTTTGATATACATATATGTGTATAAACTGAACACATACGTACAGATATGGTTTGGCAAACATAGCCTAAAAGCGGGCTTCTGTAATGGAAAAAGCTGAACAACCATCTCTTGTTCAACAGACTTTTCCCTTTCTTTCATTGCATCTAATTTATCTTCATTCCTTCTTCAATAATCTGCTTGATCACAGCCTAATTAGCATCTCCAACACTGTCAAAACTTTCTAGTTCCCCCCTTTTCTTTTTTTTTCGCCCACCTCCCTCCTCACATTCCTCTCTCCCTCTCACTCTGTGGTCCTGGCTGACAGGATCAAGAGAACAGAGGTATGCAGCCCCAGGGGAGGTGCCTAGACCCCGGCCACCTGCCAGTCCAGGTGTCCCTCTTTGGTTATCTGATGTCTGACTGGACACAGAAACCCTCCTGGGGGAACGAGGCTCAAGTCCAAGCTTCCAATCTGTCAGTGCGGGAGGACTAATGCACCGTATGTCAACAGGCCAATAATGTCTGGCAGTGGAAAATGAGGCAGCCTTATTTGGTGATGAGTGTGTTCCTCGCTCGTTTATGAAAAGTACATTAACCCAGAAAAACTTTTGCTGAAATTATGAAGTAAACTAGTCACACTTCTCTCTCTCCAGTCTTTAGTAACCCTTTTTCTAATGCACTAATCTCAAAACCACCACGCAGGTGACAAGTAATACATTCCAGTGGAAGGAGATGATCTTGATGGGAGGGTAGCTACCGCTCACACACACACACACACACACACACACACACACACACACACACACAAGCAAAGGCCTACAGATTCTCTCTGCAGGCTGTTATGACTGCATGAGCGTACCTGCTGTCAGAGATGAAAGCGTGCCCCCAGGATGGAGCTTTTTCTTCTTCACCTTTGTCAATTAACACGGATGTTACACCCACTACAAATACAATGGGTGCTTTTCAGAACCACAGTGAGAAACTTTTGGCTCCCAAAACCCGAGCGCGAGCGCACAGCGGTCCTTATGGATCTGCTGGCTATTCGCAATCTTGAAATGCATCTTTAAAATCCATTTACGTCTGCAGACTTTGATTTAAACCCAGATGTGAAAACACTCCCGGCTGCATGAGGGGTTAGTTAAAGCCTGTCCTCTTTGCCTTCATATCTTACATCATACCTCAACATGGCAAAGTTAATTTGGAAGCAAAGCTAAGATACGAGTGAGAAACTGTATTTCTGTTGGCGGCAGACCCAAATCCACACAGTAACTTTTCCTCACAGGCTATAACACATACGAAAGCTCAGCTCCTATAGGATGGATGAAATCTATCCAGCAACAGGCAAAATAGGGGAAAACTGTCTGTCTGGCAGGTAACCAAGATCAATGAAATTTAATTTCACTGAAGAAAAAGAAGGTTCTGCCGGTAACAGCCACATGAAACTGTAACCGAAAGACAATAAAGCAAGCTTCCTGTCCATATAGTCTTCATTCGCAGTCCTAAAAATGTAAAAAAAAAAAAAAAAATTTTTAAAAAAAGCAACTTAATAGGAACTTTGTATGTTTTTTTTAACATTAATTACAGTGTAACACACATATTATAGAGGCTTGAAACGTGCCTGTGGTGCAGCATAATATGTTGAGTCTGCTTTACTGTATGAAAGCGTGTTAGTCTTCATTTACGAACAGTCTACAAACGAGAAATGGCACCGCCTTGAGAAACATAACCAAAAACTTTTGAAAATGTAATTTGGTATCAGAAGACTTATTTCTAAGAAGCCAGGACTGTGAGAAATATCTGAAATGTTTGCTCAAAAATGTGTTTTCCCATCTTTAACACGTGGTTTATGATCACAAGTCAATAAAAGATGGTATTTAAAAACTTTTATGGGGAAATAAACTGTTTAAAAATGATAGTTTCTGCCCACAGTAGCAGCAGCTCCAATATTTTTGCTTAGCATTGCACAAGATTGATTAGCAACTCCCATAACTGTCCCCCCCCCATTCCCCACATCAGCAATCAATGGGGCCAAAGCCCTGTGAGAAACAGGCAGATAATCAGACAGGAATCATTTAGTTCAGCTTTGATCCACCCGCCTGCCAGAGATGATCAACAAAAACAACAAACCCTGCTACCAAACAAGAGGCTCCTTTTTACTGAGACCAATTAATTCGCCCAGAAGCTGTGCGCCTAATTGGAGGAGGCCAGGCCATTCGTTTCGACTTTTAATCCAAGTGACATTGATTCAGCGGGAACAATCGGGCCCTCTTGTCTGATGCCATGTCTGTCACTGAATCGCGAAGCCGTCTTCCATGCAAGGCAGTGGAGGCTAAATGTAGACTAATCCAAATAACAAAACGACACCTGGGGTTGGAAACTCGAGCCCCTGCGGCTGTTTCTGCAGGCCTCCATCCGCCTCCTCTCCACCCCTTACCTCCTTTCCCTCCACCCTGGGAGCCTTCATGGTGATGCAGCCTTTGGCCAGCGCTCAAAACTCGGGTGGGGGAATCAAGACGAACATTTGGTCATTAAATCAGACCTGGATGAGGGGATGGCATCAGGGGAGAGTCTCCTGACAGCGAGGCAGGATGCAGGGTTTCTCACCAACAGAGGTGCCAGTTTACTGGAGGCTTTAATGAGGTTAGTCTGACACCAGGACTTTGGTTTGGGGGTGAGAGGGAGTGAGTGGGACTCCACTCAGGTAGCAGTGTTTGGGTTTGTTGATGACAGCAGAAACATACAATCTGGTCGGGGCTTTTTTTGAGCACTTGGAGGAGGGTTGTGGGAAAAAATAGAAGATTGCGGTCTAATGCGTAAACGTAACCAAACTGTTATGTTAAGATCCAACAACTTTGATAGCAGTACATAAACTTCAGGGGGAGGGAAGGGGCAGGATTTTTAAAGATGGCTAAGCAGCACCGTAAAAAAAGAAATTAATTATTTATAAAAACTCTGAGAATTGGCTCTCGTTCCTTCTACTTCCTTACAAATCTACTCATCGGAGGTCACTGCTCACCCGCTTTTCTATACCTCACCACAACGATGCTGAGGGTGATGATGATGATATGGGGTAAATCTGGCAGCGCTCACCATGTCTGTCTCCTGTTACCCTATGGGAGCGACTATAGGCTGCGGCCTGCAAAACGTAGACACGTTTTCCCAAAGAAAAACGCAAGTATACCTAAACACACAGCCGTGAATCTCCCCGACGTGTTACGAGAGGTCCGTAGCTCTTCATAAACACGCATCGTGGTGAAATAGTCGCCAGAAAAGTGGGGGAAAACTTTGGGGAAAAATACGGACGCGAGACCAACCAAGGCGCAGGCTAAGTCCGAAACCAAAGTCAAGTTTTTCTTTTTTATATATATAAAAAGCAACTTCAAATCCAAAATCTGACCTCGAGGTGCGTCCCAATAATACACGTCTGTGTCACGGGAACTTTTAGCAGAGTTATTGTGGACCATAAGGCTAGAGAAAGCGGAGGAAAAAAGCAAAACAAATGCGGCTATCGAAGCAGAGACGCCAGCATGAACGAACTAGTGATCAAACACCAAGAGTCGCACATTTCTCTGAAACAGAGTCACGGATGAGCCGGTGAAGTGCCCACACGAGTCGGAAAACACACAACATAGCCGATACGTTCATGTATAAAACTGTAACAACACCGTAAAAAACACGGAGCGCACGAAGCGGTCAAACTTACCAAAACTTGCACTGCTCGGCGCTCGCACCTCGTTTTAACCAGGCGATCTTCTCTTCGCGTCTCTCCTGCGTTTAAGTCCCCCAAGGAAAAAAACACAGCAGTTTTCGCTTCTCTTTTCCCTCTAAAGCCTTTGCTGCTTTAGTAATTTACTGCGATGCCACCGACATTTTCTTCGGCTCCCCCAAGTTCTCACATTGAAAGGCCGTTTTTGGATGACTGAGCTCTCAAACAATTCTCCCTTTTGCGACGCCTTTTCGGGTCCTCCCACTTCCCAAGCAGGAGGAGGGATCTGAACAATAGGGACTGGCTCCCAAAATCCCAGAGCTGGGTAGGTACTGCACCGCCGTTTGCCCCTACAGAGCGTATGCACAGCATATGAGGACTTTGTAGAGATTGTGCTTAAAAGTAAAACGTGTAGGGGTGTTTTTAAAATGCAGATGGAGATAACTGTGAATAGAAAATATTTTTAAAAAATGAAGTTTTCTTTAAACTTTGGTGTTCTTTAGGAGGAAAGTGCGCCCCCTCCCCCTCCTCCTGCTCTGTTCCCCCTGATTTGCTATGCCTCGGTCCCCACAGGGTTTGTATTGACCCCCGTCCATTGAGGCCTGTAGGCCCTCCAGTGCAGCTGTGCAAGTGCTGTGCTGTTGTTGTGTTGTTGTGGACGGGACAAGTGTAGTCAGGTCTGTGCAGCACTCACACACACACACTCACTCACTCTCATACTACAGTGATCACAGCTCGAACCCCCCCCCCCCCTGTGCTCACTCTGGAATTCTCTTCTTCACTTCAGTCAGCACACTTTGAAACGAGAGCAACCATTCCTGTCCAGTTCATTAATAACTGGGTATTCCCAGATCACAGGGTTTGATAGAGGGGTCTGCTGGTGGGAAGCCTTGCCTCTCTGAATGCAGGAACTCCCACCATGATGTACCTGAGGGGTTGCCGCATCCCTGCAGGCCTTCACTGTCTGACAGCCTGTGGTATTTCATGACACCTGTTGTTCTTGTTCAGGTGAGAGTATGTTTTTATGTATGTGTGCACACCCGGTTTGTCTCATTTGGAGATGCTGTGTGTTTTATTGGACGCCCAAAAATAAATAAATAAATAAATAAATAAATAAATAATCACAAATCCCAGCAGGATGTTTCAGGTCCAGGATGTCTTCAAGAAGTCATTAATCGTGGATGTTTTCCAGTGTTGTGCTGCAGTTTGCCAGCACTTTGCAGGTCCTGCCAATGTTTTGCTGTTGTTGCTACTGAGCAAGGCTCTGTTTGTATGTGGTTCCTTCACACTAGCGCCACCCTGCACTACAAGGCAGAGAAGAGAGAGAGAGTAGAAAAAGGGGGGGACTCCCATCGCCTCAAAAACCCCTCCATGGTCTCCCCCCCTCCATCTCTCCATGCTGGGCAGGATGAATTAGCCCAGGGACAAAAGGCTTTGTGGGCTGGCCATGAAAGGCCTATTAACCATACTGCATCCCCCAGAGGCCCTGCCCGCAGGACACCGCCTCCCAGAATGCCACTCTCTCAGCAGGCCGCAATCCCAGCATGCACCGCTTCCCTTCAGCTCTAACCCCTGTCACCCCTGAGCCTCGCTGTAGAGCCCCACATAGATTGTCATGTAGATGATAATAAATGCTGTTATGAAAGTAATGGAGGGTGAGAAGCAGAGAAGGGGGCTGTCAGCGGTGGGTGAGCATGCGGTGTGATTTGTGCAGTTTACCCACAAAGACTGGGCTGGATGGAGCAAGAGCACCGGGTGAGTTTTGGGTGTCGGCTGTCAGGTGTGAATCCATTCGGTGTCATTACTGAAAGGTGCATTGTTCATTAGCGAGGGGATTTTTCTTTTTCCTCAAGGGTCTCAGCTTTGCAGTGGCTCCTCTTCGCCCTATTGTTTACCCGGGATCCATGACAACGACCCGCTCTCTCCCTCCGTCTCTGTATCCTGCTGACCTTAGCAGCTGTGTCACTTCCTTGGTTTGACAAAACCGGAATGAATCGCACACACTTGTGCTTTGTGGTGCAAAGGTGTACTAAATCAATGCACTTAATCTCACATTAATGGGAGAAAAAAGCAGAAGAGGACTCATGTCTGCTCTCTTTTTTTCACTCTTAGTGGGTGGTTATCGATTAGCTGTCATCAACAGAACTTTGCTCACGTCAAAAATGGCGATGAGGCTCTCTGCTTTCCTCACCTTTGGTCTCTGTTATAAGCCATTAACCTCTCCCCGTTTCTTTCTCAAGATTTCCTCACTGTCTCCTTCTTTTAGAGTTGCATGTTCCTGATGTGTGTTTGCTAATCCTTTCGATCATGCCAAGTGTGTTTTGTTGTGTTACATGTTGTGTTGTTTCATCTCTCTACACCGTCTGTCTCTCTATACTTTCCCCTTAGTCCTACCTGTAATCCCGGAAAATAAAGCTGACTGTTCCGTTTCTGAAACAACATAAAGCGCCATGACACGACCATGGGTGCAAATTGTGGGGGAAATCATTATTTCATTCCTTGGCAAATTCCTAAGCTTGCTCACTTAAAAACAAACAAACAGTCTCCAGTTTTTATGGTAGTTTCATTTCAATGGTGAGAGACAGAATATCAACTGAAAGTCCAGAAAAAACACATTACATAAAAGTTATGAAATGATGTGAATGTCATTGAGTGTCATTGAGTGAAATAAGTATTTGATCCCCTACAACCAAACCCGAATTCTGGCTTGTGCTTATTGGCTTTGTGCCCATGTGGCACACAGATTACTATCAGTCAAGTCAATCAATTACAGATTCTCCTCATTTTAAATCAGTATGTGTATAAAGCTCAAATCAGTTTCTCCCATTCCAACCTCTCCAACACCATGGGCGAAATCAAAGAGCTGTCAAAGGTCGGAAGGTTGGTTGGACTGAGATACAAGACCATCAGCAAGAAGTCTGGAGCGATTGCAAGACTCCCTGCCGGAAGTTCCTTCTTAACAAAAACGAGACATTTTTACCTCCAAGTGGGATCATTTGATTATTTGTTTTCTCTTTGTAACAACATAAATTCTTATAAATTCCCATCCCCACTGAATCCAGAGAAGCTTCTGGATCCACTCAGTTTTCTCATATCCAATTTGATGTCTCTTCCAAAAGGTGGGCAAAGCCACACAATTCCATCCATAACTTCTAACAAACCAACCGACACACAGGCTAACCAAACCAATCACATAAATCCACATAAAAACAATCCTTGGCAGACATAGAAAGAGACAAAAACACCAAAAACAAAACAAAACCTAAAATGGGGAATATAATAACATCAGTTCAGTAATATTTAATCTGTTTAAGCTTTCCTAAAACGCATCTAAGATCTAATAAAATTCTAGGGTCCATTAAGTCCGTCCTGCCTATCCTCAGCTTGGAGAATTAAAGCAGACTGCTCCACTGATAGCGAGTCCATCAAATCTTGATGCAGTTCTCCATGCTGAAAGCGTTTGGCTTGCATTGTTTCGGTCTGGTTTGTTGTTTGTTCCATTTGGCTGAGGGTAAGGCCAACATTATAAATGCAGACCCTGTATTAATTTCAAATGGGCCATTGCACGAGCACAGCAGAGGTGCTGGTGCAGGGGTGAAACAAAACAAATGCACGATTGTCCGCGCTCCAAACAAACCAGTTTGTACGGCAAGTTGTCCGACCCTGTCTGGAGGCTAAAGGGTTTCTGTGTGAATTGAAAAGCCGCCCTCATAAGGCAAGTCCTCAGGGAGAAGAGAGATGTGATGGGGATAACAGCTCGGGCTTTCAGTCCCACTGCGAAAACATTCAGTGTCTAGCACAGAGACATGTATAGTGGATGAAATGGGAAGCAAGGATACTAGTGCATTAAATCTGCCATACAGCGTATTCTTTAGTGTATTCTGCTCAAGTCTGCCAATCAGAATATGAAATGAGAGGCTGGAGTAAACAACGGCGCACAAATGTTGTCTTCATTATTCAAATAATCTTAAAAAAGGGAATCAGTTTTACTCATGCCGCTGTGGGAACTCTCTCGTGTCTATCAGCCAAAGCTTGTTTTTCATTTTACTGCAGTGTAAAAACATGACAGCGGGGCAGACGTATGATGCGGGTTGATGGCATGTCTCTGCTTGCAAATAACCTTTTTGCACCACAGTTTAATCATTCCTCCAGATTCAGCGAGATCACTGTTATTGCACGGTGTAAGATTCAAAGGTTCACCGTTTCATGACTGTTAAAGAAACGGGGAACGATAACGCGGACCGCAGATTTGTTATCGTGTATGCGGATACTGTATTAAGATATATTTGAAAGTAATCCAATCCTTTTCAGTGAAAACAGCAACGAGCCAGAGCTCAGCGGGAGTTTCGGGGCTCATCCGAGCTTCACAGGACCAACTGGTGTCTGCGTGAGCGCCCTCGGTCATGGTTCATATCGTTACAATAACCCTCACATTCAAACAACAGGTGCTTCTGTGCAGTCCAGTGTCATCATAAAAGGCCTTTCTGTCCATGACACATTATCCCATTACAGTGCCCAAATAAAAGATTTGATGAAGCACGACGGGAGGTAAAGTCAACAGTACAGTGGCAGCAGTTGTACTGCAGACTGCATGTCAGAGCTGTCTGAGAGGGAGTTTTTTTTCCACGAGTACTTTTTCTAACTTTCATTCCTCTGCTCCTAAATTAAAAAAGAAAAAAAAAAAATCACAGACGGAGCTCATGGGAACATGTCTTCATGGAGAAGTAAATGATGTTATTTTATGACCTTTCAACTGCAACTCTATGCTATGATTTATTCAAAATCCTGAGGAGGATAAAGTGCACAAATCCTTTACGTAAGAGTCATATTTTGGCAGAGAGCCGGTAATGATATTAATACCACTGTTACATCCGTTAGTCTGCTTTAGTATAAAAAAAGAAATTCTTCTTCCTCCATTCATCTGCAGCTGAAGCAAATACATTAAAACAGTAAATGTCTCACAAACATCGACAGGTGTGGTTAGATTTGGTGTATGCGTAAACACATTTGGGGCTAGTTTACATAATGTAAACACCTTCAAAGTGCCCTGTAGCCGCCACAATGTGAGTGAGGAACAGCATGATGAATGTGAACTGAAAACTTTATTTTCACCTGGACGATGAGGAGTAAGTCTCAGAGACATAATCAGCCTTAAATAAACCTGCACATAAAATTTCTTCATGTCTCCTCCATCATCACTAACCTCAGTTAGTCTTTCAGGCCCCTTAAAAATGGCTGCACATCACACTCTGAAGTTATCATGCAGTCTCTCTCTAAATAAGGGGTGTCAACATAAGGTCAGGGGGCCTGGATCAGCTCGGCAGAGACTCAAATCCGGCCCAGGGGATGGTTCAGTAAAAAAAACATTTTGATTGCAGGAGGCAATTTTCACATCATATGATTGTCATCCGTACTCAGTATAGCATCTAAATATTTCTTCCCAGAACAGGTATTTGGCCCGGTGCCACTGTGATGCGTATCCACAGCGACACAAAGGAAGCAATCAGTTGTTAATATTCAGCCGCTCACCGCACTCGCATAAATCAGACATGAGGTTTCACTCTCCCACATCATTCGCGCATTTTAGTTCGTTTGCAGTCACTGATGTTACAAAGCAAACATTTAGTTTGTTTTGTTTAGTTAATTTGTGTCATTCGTCTCAACGCACTTTATGACACCACAGTGTTTTCTAAATGATGGTGTGTACATTTGTCTGCCTCAGTCCGTCCTGGTTTGAGGAAATGAGGACGCTGAAGGCGGAGATGGGTGAAATACAGAGACCAACCAACTGGACCATCTGCTGTGATGGAAAAGAAAGACTAATATCCCTGTGGTTCCCCCTATGGCCACTTAAAATAGCTTACTCCACTACCATATAGCCTGAGTCTTATTTGTCCAGGTCAGTTTATTGAGTTAGCTGCTTGTTTTTGTGTGTAGAGTTCTGTTTAGCTGACCTCTTTTATGGGCCCAGCTATTTCTATTTTCATTGCTGTGCACTTTAGAGATCATTTTACTTTTTTGGGTACACCCTTTGCAAATTAAAATCACCTGTGCCTGTTTGTCTTTTGAGTGCTTGTTCTCTTGCAGCTGCCTTTCATGCAATACCATCTGTAAGGCCAGTGTTTTCTAAGCTAATTATCAACATTATGGTTTAGTTCTGATCAGCTTTTATTTCTCATGAGAACCTCCTGCCTGTATTTTTTGGGAGGGGAAGGGGTCTCCCCACCTATTTAAAACAGCCAAAACTTAAGGAATTGTATGTATCAGCATGTAGTTGTTGACTTTTTTACTGGAAATAATAAAAAGGAGACAGCGGGACGCTCCCAAATGGGGACAAAAATCTGTACAATATGATATTTTATGACTTTCTTTGTTTTGCATGAAATTTGATTGTGCAAAAGTTTACTTTCATCTGTCGGTAACCACAGCTGCCAATTAAATGTAATGAAGCGCAATAAAACTGAAAATATAACAGTACCAGTACACGAGCGGGGCAAACACACACCCCTGTTTCTGAGCTTGCCTCGGCCTTTCAGAAACATGCTGAAGTGTGCCTTTCGGCTTCTTCTCCAGACGTTCAGTCAAACTTCTCATCAAAACTGTGAGAGAATAGATTTATGGTGTCTCTTGTTTTCTTTTTTAGACATCTCCTCCGCACAGATGGAGCATCTTATAGTTTAGCTGTGCATTGCCGCCTCGAGTGTTTTTCATATCCGGAGATTTTACTGTTCTTTTCCATTCTTTCTAACCCAGAGCTTACCCTTTTGGTGTGTGTGTGTGTGTGTGTGGATGAGGAGGTTAATAGGCTGTTATTGGGTCTCATTCCAGTGCGATTGTGCTGTTGAGACAGAGATCCAGGCTCAGGTGGGGTCAGACCTCAGGCTGAGTTACTGTCTGTGTGTCATGATGTGGAATGTGCTGTGTGACTGCTCTGATTGGATATTGGTTTTCTTCGCAGAGGTAACTCATATCTGCACTGAGACTAAAACACTATAATTTTCTGCAACTGTTTTTTTTAAAAAAAAAATAGTACCAAGCCAATAGTGATGACATCTGTTTGTCAAGTTTAATTTGGTTTATTTTATTTACCGTGTTTACTTATTTGTTCCAGAGTTTGAAACCTTTTCCAATCTGTAACTCATTTCCACAGTGGAAAAGTTTATGAAGCAGTTTTCTTTCTTCTATTTAAGTCATTGCAAGTTTGATTATTGCTTACTTCCTGGCATTGATTTGTAAAAAAAAAAAAATCTGGGATTTTCGGATGCAGGAAGGCTTTGCTTTCCTTCATTCTAAATGGGAACTGTGAGCAAAGAAAGTGTGAAATAATGAGGGGAATTTAATATAAAAGTCACAAACTGCTAAGATAAATGAACGAAAAACCAACCTAATAGAGTTTTACAGTGCAACCGTATCTCCCTTTTGCCTGGGTCAGTACATTTAATAGATGTTTGAATTAAAACTCTGAGCTTTGTTAGTCCAGAGATTTTGATCTTGTGATTTTTCCAGTAATTGTTTGCCCTCAACAAACCCTCAAACATAACCAGTGTTGCAACACGGAAAGAATCCTCTTACTGACACAATCTGACAGCAGCACGCCGGGCTCTCGCCGTCTCACACTGCCGTCCCCTCTCTCGAGTTTTATCAGCGTGGCTGTGCAGTGACTGGTTCAGGGCTGTAAATATCGGCCCGGCTCTTTGTGGTATTAAAGCTTAAGTGGCCTGTAGTCTCAAAGTTGTGACTTTATATCCCTATTGGAGTGAAGTGTGAGTTTTGACTCGAACTCTTAACTGTGTCCAGATGCGGCAGACACTCCTAATTGGACCTGGAGCCAGTTAAATCCAAGAGCCTCTCGGCTCTGCTCAGCTCATATAACTGCTTGGCCCAAGGTTGGCCTGAGCTGCCCCTGCCGTACTTCTCTTTTTAAACAACAAACATTAATGTCTGAATAGGCGTGCTATTCTGTTGCTCCATCTGCCTCTTCTTCTTTTTGCTCTCTGGTTTTGTCTTGAGAGACTCAGATGAATAACAGCCCATCGAAGGAGCTTCGTGGTACAGAAGCTTGAATAGTAAAGTTAAGTTATAGGCACAAGCGGTGCTGCTGGATAGGTCAAAAGGTTGAGTGGCAGCCAGGGTCAGAGAGTGTACGGTGTATATCGGAGGTTGGGGAGCAAAGAGCAAAGCAGGGAGGAGAAAACATCCCCCCCCCCCAAAAAAAACCCCTGACGTGGGTGAAAGTCTGACATTCCACCTTTTATCAAGCACCTGGTTTAATCATCCAAATCCTCCCTGCATATGGTTTTATTTGAATTCGTCTCTCTGTCACTCCCCCATCGTTTCTTAGACGTCTCTCATTCCTCCCATCATCCATCTTGGCTTTTGCTTCTCCTCCCTTATTTTGACTCCCTCCCTCCCTCATCCCCTCCCCCCTGCCTCCTATCATCTATCTGCCATACCTCCCTCTTTCCATCGCTCCCTCTCTCTGACTTCCTGCCTTCCAGTCTGCCAGACGGTCATAATTAACGAGGAAAGCGATAGTCCCCCTGGCCCTCGGGAGCCCTCTCCACTCACTGCCCTTAGAGAGAGAAATGCTTGGTGTGTGTGTGTGCGCGGGTACACTCATACACACACACACACACACAGATCCCTGTTTCACCCCGTACCTCCAGACTTGGCCTATAGTCCCACTCCACTCAATGCGTCTTTATGTTCAGCGTCAGCAGTGAAGCATGATCTCACCCCCTCCAAAAGACACACCAAATGACTTACAGAGACTCCCAAACACAGGCCGCAAACATGGAATGACCTACTATCCAAGAGCAATAACACACACACACACACACACACACTCACACTCACAATCACAAGCGGTCCACTGGCAGCTGCTCTTATTATGACTAATTCTGATGAGGAAGCTGGAAAAAGTAAAGAAAATTAACTAAGGCTGCCTGGTTCACTGTGCTTTTTCTCAGCGTTAAGTGATTTTGTGTGTCTGACTGTGTGTTGCAATAAATCACAAGACAGACTTTCCTTTATAGCCCTACCTGTGCATACATTTATATTACTGCATGTGTATGTGTGTGTCTATTTATGCGCCAGTGCCCTCTTGCCTTGGCATGTCCCCCCACCCCTCCCCCCTCAGTTCTTGGAGGCAGATCCCAGATCAGAGGGCAGGGAGCTGATAAGGAGCAGCACTGATGCTATCTGTCAGTCACCGCTGGAGGGCAGGGCCCAGAGCCAGGCCGTCAGGGCTCTCCGTCCCTCTGCTCTCCCCTCCTTTCTTATCTAAACAAACAAGATGCTTTCACATACTGGCACACAGGGGGTGGACACAATAACAGGAACACCTTGTACATTAGGTCAGCACAACAAGCTGCACGATGCTAGATCATTACACTCTTATGCTTTTGTGGCGGTTTGAGGGAGACAGCAATTTATGGGTTGGATTTTCTGACTCAAATCTGCTGTGGAGCAAAAACTGGCTGTAAAGTTTTATCTCCACAAACCACAGTTCGCTCAACAACCGCACAGATTTAAGGTTTCGCTTCTGTTTCCACTCCTCAGACCCAAATCTGCATTCATTTTAAAGGTAAATGGCAGAAAAACAAGTTTCATAATCAAACGTTGCATGAATTATTTTGAAGATTAAAATGAATAAAGGCTGTCATATAATAAATAAAAGGAACAGAGGCAGGTGGATCCATATTCTTCGGACATCACAGTGAGTAAACTATGATACTTTTGTGCTTAGAGGCAAAAAACAAAACAAAAAAAACGCAATCACAATCTATTGTTTGCACAGCTACAATTCCGTTTTTCAAATACTGTTTTCATCCTAGCACCTGTTTCCTCTCTGAGCATGTATATGCACACACACCTCAGTGTTTGTTCAGCCCTAAATGTGTGCAGGTACATGTGCCGGCGAGTGTGAGTGTCTGTGTGTGTATTGGTCCAAGAGTGTAAATATTGTGTTGTGCTCTAGTAACAGCTCTTCCTCTGACTCTCCAGTAGCAGCACGCTCTGCTGTTTATTTTCCTTCCTGACGGACGACTTCTTATCAAATAAGCAGACACTGCCTTCTAGCCTGCTGTCCAACCATGCGCTCCCAGAGGATATTCCCGCCCCCCTTTTTCCTCCAGGCTGTCGTACAGTGGAGCCTCTGCTCACTCATGATGACTGACAACCAGATGAACCACTCGCACCGCTGTCAGGCCATGTGCCAGCAGTGACTGGTAGTCTCTCAGCTCACCTTGCGTGAGGTGGATGTGCCTGATGCTGTATGATGAGCAGATCCAGGGCTCACATATGTGTTTCTCCAGAGATACCCACGTAATCACATCCAGAGCAGATGTGACTGTGTTTTCTCTCTGTTCCTATGGCGGCCCCCTCAGTTATGACAGAGAGATAAGGGCTGATGGTGGCTCCCACAATGTGGGCTTTTGTGAGTCAATATGGGTCTGGAGAGTCACTGCAGATGCTTGAAGCAGAGCTGCAGAGTGAGTAAATGACTCTTTCACAAGATAACAAATATGTAGGGTTGAATTTTACTTGTAAAAACAGCTGTAACTGTCTTTTATAGCTCTCTATAAAAATCCCCAGTAGACTGTATATAAGGGCTGGATGTAGCAACAATGATATCACCCAGTAGTTTGTGGACTGCCATTCTAGATTCTCAGGTTTGGCTTTTCTGGCTGTTGTTGCCTTGTTTCTTTTAATACAAATGAACACTGAACAGACAAGCTGTGGCTCTGGCTGACAACTCATGTAAACTCTATGCCATTGTAGTAGCTACTTATAAATCCCCCACCTTAATGCATGCTCTTAGTTATTATATGTTACTCTAAATGGGGCCACAGGAAATGAATATGGTGCAATACTAATGCGCTTGAAACAATTAATTTAGGCCTTAAAAAATATTAGAAAATGTGTTTGCCAAGGTCATAAATGAAGAGAGAAGTATGGTCATTTTCTCATAGACTTCTATGCAATCTGACATATTGCTGCAACCACAGGAGTCGCCCCCTGCTGGCTATAAGAAAGAATACACTTCACACTTACTTTCTTTTTCGGACTCAAAGAACACAGGTCTATGAACCAGACACAGAGGATCCAACAAATGGCATCTGGTAGCATTTTGGTTTTGTTTTTTAACATATGGCATAGGGGAAAGGTTACAGGTGTGCTGATTTGTACTAGAAACAAAAAGTTGGGATTTCTCAAGAATTTTTTTAGCTTTCCTTTTACGTCTTTCTTGAGTTTATGCACAGTATTAAAACCCCTGAGAACCCCTTTAAAGGGCATAGAAGTTAGTACTCCATCTCTAAAATCTGGATTATGAACTTTACTTTTTCCAATTTTTCATCATTTTTTACTGTAACACATGAGAACCACCCACGTTGAATATTTTGGAAACATACATAGCCAAGAAAACTAATTCACTGTCTTTTTCTTTACACTCTCAGGTAGAACACATGCTAACTGAAACCACCTGGCTATTATGAGCCCCCTCTCCCCCGTCAAGCCTCCTCCCACCTGCATGCATACGTGTGTGTGTGTGTGTGTGTGTGTGTGTGTGTGTGTGTGTGTGTGTGTGTGTGTGTGTGTGTGTGTGTGTCAGGAAAAACAGGAGTGAGTAACCACTGGCCGTACTGAACGATGCATGGTTGTGATTACATGTTTATGTCCATATTTGTAAGTCTGCTGGAAGGCGTCTGTGTGTGTGTGTGTGTGTGTGTGTGTAGGGGCTGACGACAGAGTTTGTGTACATGTGTATGTGTGAGAATGAAAGTGTGTACACTGCAAGTTGTGAGAGTAAATAAACGCAGTGCAGCGGGGGCTCACGTGGCGTTATTATCAGAGCTCAGAGAAAAGACAAACTGTTTTTTCACTCCGGTTTAATTCACACCACCTTCTGCTGCCTCCTCCCTTTCCCCACGACCCACCACAGTATACACATGCACACATGCATGCACGCAATCGCAGCCCCCACCGCCCCAAATTCAACACATGGCTCCAATCAGGGAATTATTTTTAGCACTTCATGTTTCCGTGCAAGAATTCTAATCACTTGTATTGTGATTTTTTTTTTTTTTTGTCAGTTTGTACAGTCGCAGGCTGTGTGTATGAATGAACTTCACAGTCCGAATTCCATAAACGGACCCTTTATAGTCTCACTGAGGTGAGTGTTTGAGCACTTTGGCTTTTTCCTTTTTCTGCATATGCCTGCCGCTTGATTGCAATTGTATCCCAGCAGCTTTGTGAGTGGGGAATTTTTCAAAATGGCCCAGAAAAAGGCCAGTCTTCTGCGGAATCGCTTACTTTGATGATTGCAAAAAAAAAAATTCCACAAAATAAAGTTTGGCTTGGAAACCACAGATCAAACACGCACACACACAAGGACTAGTACAGTATGCAAACTCACACACTCACAATTTGCGGTACACTGAGGCATTCTTTCTCCCTCGTTCTCTCTCACACACACATGCACGCACACTAACTTACACTCATTAATCTGGGTAGACTCAGGAAACCACTCCAGCGAGCTGGCTGGAGGCCCCGGGAGCGGTGGAGGGGTGGAAGGGGGAGAAAGGGGGGGGGATCAAAGTGAGGACGAGAGGAGCAGGCTCGCTGAAAAGAAACAGCAGAAGAGGGAAGAAAGGAGAAAAGAAAGTTTGGAGAGGGAAGAAAAGAGAAAGGAAAATTTCCTTTGCTCTTGAGCTATGAGAATACGGGAAGGAGAGAGGATCTGAAACCCCTCGATTTAATGAACTAGGAAGGTAGCGACTGTGTTTGTGTGTGCGAGATCGTGTGTATGTGTCCATCCATACCTTGGGGATGTGACTGAGGTGCACGTGAAAGTATGTAAGACAAGAAACGGGCAGTTTTTAAACATAAAATGAACTTTCGAACAAAAAAGTAAAAACCGTGAAATAAAAAAACACACTCAGTTTTACTCATACACACACACACACACACACAGACACTGTACACACAGGTCGAGACATAAGTGTACGTGCACACACTCGCACACATGTGTGCACGCTTCTCCCCCCTAAAAGCTCCACAGGGAGGGTCGACAGTCCTTAAGAAAATATTCCCCAAAGCACTAATTAGAAAAACGATGGTGCTCGTTAATAGCCAGTCCCCCCTCAGACACGCACACACACACACTCATGCACACATCCCCCTACATCTAAACACTATCCTGGCTGCTCCCCTCCCCTCTCCACCCTACCTCACCCCCCAAGTCTGGCAGAAGAAGAAGAAAAAAAAAAGAAAATACAAAAACAAAACAAAAAAGATTCTGGCAGAAGGAGAAGAGAGCGTTCCACTGGCAGGCCTGGGTCAGGGCCCTATTTACCTACCGCAGCACTGCTCCTTCTCCCTCACAGCACCGAGCACCTCCCCTCGACACAGAAACCTGACCCTCTGTCTCCTTCTGAATCACACACGAACATATATCCATACACATAAACCAGCCCAGAAGTAAAGTGGCACATGGTCTTCGTTAAAAGGTTCTGGGCTTCCAGTGAAACCCAATCTCACGTCAGAGTTATTCCTCCTCATTTCTTAAACTTGACTTCAGTAAATGTAAAAAGAGGAGGAGTTGTATTTTTTCCCCCCTTTTCTGTCCTCCTCGATCATTCCCTTTTCTCCCCCTCCGTTCTCTTATCCTGATTAAGTTGCGGAGTGGAAAAAAAGACGCTGAGTGAAACAGCCAAAGGATTTCTCGAGCCTTTATTATCCATCACTGGAACCAGTTCAGGAAAACTGAGAGCAAGGGAGAAGAACAATAGCTTGGACTTTCTCAGACAAAGCAGGGCAGTTTAGTTACACGCACGCACGCACACACACACACGCATGATACATACAAAGTTTCCTCACCCATGGCTCAATAAAAGCAGGTGAGGTTGCAATTTCAGGGAATCAATTTGTTTTCTCTCCGCTCTCTTAGCTCTCTATCTGTTGCTGACATTTCCTCCCCGTACCATAGCGGAGCCCAACCGCCTATTACCACACCACACAGGCCCTTATTAAATGTATATATAGTCACGCTTCAGACCAGGAGACACTTTCTCACACAAAGACTGAGAAGAGAGAACACAGGGTCATACAACAAACTCCTCTCATGAAAGAATACAGGCGCAGGCAGGGAGGGAAACTGAAGCTTGACCAAGATCCAAAATGGCCTCAGCTTGTGTGGGCGGATGAAGACAGTCAAATCCAACACGCCTGCGTCTTGTTTCATGGTGTGTGCCCCCCCCAAAAAAAGTGTGTGCCTCTCTGTCACGCACCTCTCCAGCACTCATTAGAAACATCTCACTTAGGGTAACAGTGTTATTTCAGTGTTTGTAGCTCGTTATGGGAGTGTTTTTCCTGTGGCGTGTGTGTGTGTGTGTGTGTGTGAGAGGAGAAAGGGAAGGGAGGAGGGTGAGGTAGGGGGAGAGAAGGGGAGACTTCTAAAACATGGGGTGAGAGCATAGGAACGTAGAGTGTGATTCCAGATGTGTTTTTTACTGCTCTGGCTGGGATGACAGGGCTGTAAAGAAACTCTCTCGAGTAGCCTGAAGGGGGAGAGAGAAGGGGGGAGGCGGAGGAGTGAAATGCTCGGTGGCTTAAGGCCCTCGGGGGCGAAGTCTGAGAAGATTTGGGGAACAGGAGAAAGGTTGAGGAGAGGGTGATGGTGAACATTGAGGGGTTTGGAAGAAGTTAAGTGTTTGGGCAGTTTTTAGGGCCTCTGGGACTCAAATGGTGGAGGCTCAGGAAGGGGGAGGAAAGGGGGCAGACAAGAGGGCGAGCGCAAAGACCGAGTGTAATATGTTTTCCTGGCAAAAACGATATACTTTATTGGCTCAGGTGTGCAGAGCCAAGAGTCTGGAACTGCACACGGTGACTGGGGAGCAGTGGATGTCATAGTGAGCTGTGTAGTTGTGTGTTCATATTCAAATGCAGTGTGTCTATGAGTAAAGAAAATGGAGAAGGACCAAGAAAAACAGAGAGAAGGGAAAGAAAGGAGTAGGCCTGGTAGGTAGCGTCTGCTTGTGTGGAAAATGGATAGGAAAAAACATAAGAATTTCCTGTTCCCTGTAGTAAATGTTTATGATTTCTGAACAACTAAAAAAAAAACTGAAAAACTGAAAGAGACCAAAGAGCTGAATCTCAGGCCTCAGTTAGCATGTTAAATGTTAAAGGTCATGACAGGACAATTAGAAAAACAGTGAATAAGTATGGCTTGTTTGGAAGGATTGCCAAGAGAAAGCCTGAAACATGGCAGCACAGCTTAAAATTTAAAAAGACTTCTGGGGCAATGTCCTCTGGACAGATGAGGCCAAAGTGGAGATGTTTGGTCATAATGCACAGCACCAAATCTGATGAAAACCAAAAAGCACATCAGCACAAACACCTCATACCAGCTGTCAGTCACAGTGGTGGACGGGTCATAATATGGTCTTGTTTTACAGCCAGAGAATCGAAGCACCTTGCAGTCACTGAGTCGACCATAAACTCCTTTGTACACCAAATTATTCTACAGTCAAATATGAGGCCATCTGTTTGATTTGTGCCCGAAGCTTGGCCCAAACTGAATCATGCAACAGGACAATGATCCCACAATGAAGTGCCACACCACTCCCATGTTAGGAAGTAATAGTAAGAAACTGGAGAAACAGGGGGAGGCAAGTTAGCGAAGGCTGTAATAAAAATAATACAATTTTAACCCCATTGACTAAGAAAAAGGTTTAGCACAGAACCCCGCTACACCACAACACATCACTTTTCATTGTTTTTGTACGTATCAAACTAATTAGAAATGCTCCGTTAGTGAGCCGTGGAGGCGCTCGGGTTTTATGACCTTTGAACAGAGCCGGGCTGTTTCCCCGTTACACTTTTCTAATCTAACAATTAAAGACTTCTGACTACTGTACTAGCATTAAAGTGATATACCACACTACCAGCTAACTCTATGTCCAAAATGTCTAAATATTGCTTTAAGTCGGAGCCCTGAGAAGGACTTTAATCTAGACTACATAACTTCAGCTGAACAGAAGCCAGTGTGGCCTCAAGTGACAATTATGGGATAAGAGTAAAAGCAAAAACATGTTGCAACAGTAGCAAAGAAGAAAGGAGCCATAAAGACATAGTAGTCGCCTACTATCTGAAAGGGGGGGATGATTAACTGAGTCAGTAGCATAATAGTATCTAACATCAGCCACCATAAACTACTGGCCATGCCAAACCTAGTAGGGGTAGAAGTCCTGAAAGGAGTTGAGTTTAGGCCTCTGGAGAAGAGTGTCATCTTCTACTTCTTCTTTTAAAAGTAGTTAAAGAGTCTCACATTAAGACTTAGTAAACTGTCTGCTGTTTCAGCTTTCACCTCTCACACTTACTGTTCAATCCTGATCACTGTCAAAAATTTTTGTGAGCTCACTTTCGGTTTCAAATAAAGCAGTTTAGATCATTTCGCTTGTTTATACCCGGCGTAATCATCTGACCAATCATCTTTCTCGCAAGACTCTATTGTTGACTCAGTGCTCCCAAATCTCAGTAATTACTTCGGTGAGTCACCTAAAATCTTTTCGCAACTGAGACAAACTATGGCCACGACTGCAAAAATAAGACCCAGGCTGAATTATCCTCTGACACAACTTTGAAAGAAAAAAAAAAATCACATGATTTAAAAACAGGTCTGGTTTATTTCAAGCATGAAATAGGTGTGGAAAAAAGGAAAAAGGTGTGACTGAGAAACAAAAAAGGAAGACTTGAAAGGAAGGGAAACGGTATCACGATGGAGAAATGTGTGCAGTGTGTGTGTTTAGTGTGATCCAGTGCAGCTATTCCTGCAGCTTGTTAGTCATGCTCGTTAATACACGCCTGTTTTATGGGATCTCTTCAAAGGCTGATGTGGTGTTTCATCTCAACCTTACCTTTTCCACGCAGACGCGGACAGAGTGGGGATGAGGAAGAAAGGAGGTGGAAGGGCCCGGGATTAACGGAAGAAGACATTTTCATGAGTTGTGGCTTCAGAAAATAGTGTAAAAAAAAAAAAAACAAAGGAAGAGAAGAAGAAAACACAAGAATTAAAAAGATAAAGAGACAGAAAGAGAAAATGCAGAGTACCTGAAGGTTTAACAAAAGGCGACTAATTACACGGACTTACCATTTTATTTGGTACACACTTTCAACTGTTCCTTAACGCAAATCTCTAATCAACCAATCAAATGATAGCAACTCAATCCAGGCATAGATACATGGTGAAGACGACCTGCTGAAGCACCAGAATGGGGAAGAAAAGTCATTCAAGTGATTTTGAATGTCCATGGTTGTCGTTGCCAGACAGGCTGGTCTGAATACTCTGAATCTGATGATCTGCTGGGATTTTCCCACACAACCATCTCAAGAGAACGGTCCCAAAAGAGGAAATATTCAGTGAGCAGCAGTTCTCTGGAAGAAAATGTCTTGCTGATGTCAGAGGTCAGAGGAGACTGGCCAGACGGCCTCAAGCATATAGGAAGGCAAAACTCAAATAACAACCTGTTACAACTGAGAATGCAGAAGACCATCTTCGAACGCACAAATGTTGAAGCATGAAGCAGACGGGTTATGGTAGCAGAAGACAATGGGTCTCTTAGTATCAACTGACGAGACGAGCCTCGAGACGAGACTGCCTCTATGACCACAGTGCTGCTTCCGGCAGGATGACGCACTGTTTCACTAATCTTTAAATCATCTCAAACTGGTCTTTTGAACATGAAAATGAGTTCACTGTAATTAAGTCACCAGAACTCAATCACCTAAAGCACCTTTGGGATGTCGTAGAACAGGAAAGTCACCTCATGGATGTGCCGCTGACAAATCTGCAGCAACTGTGTGATGCTATCATGTCAGTATGGACCAAAATTATTCCAGCGCCTTGGTGAATCTATGCTGGTGAATTAAAGCAGTTCTGAGGACAAAAAGGGGTCCAACCTGGTACTAGCAAGATGTACCTAATAAAGTGTCCAGTGAGTGTAGAAGAGCTACTGTCCTCAATTCCCATGACAAGCAGCAATGGGAAGATTTCACCCTTGTGCTGTTCAGCCAAACACACATCAAACTTTATTTTAAATAAGAAAACTTGCCTTTATGTGGGTGTTGTTTTAGAATATATGCATCATCCAGAATAGTGCAGCTTTAAAAATCATCTTGGTTTTTGGATGATTATATTTAACCCAAACAGCCAGGGGTTAAAAAAGAAATAAAGAAAGCTACGGCAAAAGAGTGAAAACCAAGCATTACCCATCTCTGCCTACAAGTAAGAAAACCTGCCTGCCAGCCCTGCTTCACACTTTTTAACATGTTTTATTTAATTCGTTTGATCCATACCAACATGCAACACCTTACCTCGAGGATGCCAGATGAGCAGTGGAATATTTAGCAACTTCTTGCTCACAGTTATGAAAAAAATACCACAAATAACCACATAAATGCACAACATATCGGTTAGTAACACCTTAGTTTTAGTACAAAGAACAAGATTTAGCATTTGAATTTACAGATACAGGAGAGGGAGTACATTTTATGCTGAGCTAAGTCAGCCGTTTTCTAGCTTTATACCTAAAAATAAAAAGACATGAGAGTATTTTAAGTTTTCCTCCTTCATGCAAGTTTCATGCGAGTTTTTAAGACTTTGGACGTAGAATTTAAGTCTTAAAGTGGTTCAGCTGTGCATATATATTTAAATCGATATAAGCTCTGTAACATGTAGGGATATTTCAGGTCTCGCAGGCATTCTGAAAATATAAAAAGAGGCCGCAGGGTAAGAAAGTGAAGGAAGAGTTGGTGGTAAAACAGGCCACATCGCACCACGTTGTACCCGACACATACTGTGTGACCGCTCACTTGCCCCCCCGCTCCCGCTTCGTGCTCCACAGGCACGCCAGCACCTCCAGGTCCGGAGAGCAAAGCTTTCTGTGGGGATCAGAAACAGATGTGCCTTCTGCCCTCTTCTCTTAACTCACACAAAAACACACACGCTGTCTTGTACACACACACATGCTGGCGGCAATTCAGAACCGGCACCAGGACCCAGCCGGAGCACCGGGCCAGCGTGACCCCAGGCTTGACCCCGGCCCGCAGCGCCTCAGACAGGAAAGGGATGCAATTGGCTTCAGCTGTGACCCTCCGCCCCCTCTATTCTGCGTACATCCCCCCTTCTCATTAAGACAAACTATTTTTAAAGGCAAAGCAGCTTTCATTACCACTAAAGCCAGCACCCTGGAGCACGGAGAAAAGGATGGAGGAGTGGAAATATGGAGGAAAGTTATAAAGAACAAGAAACAAATGGAGGCTGGGACACCAGGGGCACAAAGGAGATATTAAAAAAAAAAAAAAAAAGCGGGATGAAAGAAAACGAGAGAAAAAGGGCAGAGTGTAAGAAAATCCAGACTTAGGGGAGACGGGAAAGTCAGGCATATCACTTGCAGCTGTTGCAAGCTAATGTTCCCAGAATCCACTGCAACTTGGCATGGCTTTTCTAATAAGAAAGGGTGGTGTCATGGTTACATTCATATCAAAACATCCAAAACAACTGCTCTGAATGGGGGGGAAAGACGCAGAGAGAAAAGAAAAGGAGATGAAGTCACTTGATAATAATGACAATTAAAGCGCAGTAATTATAAACAGCAGCGAGACACATTTGTCTTAGAGACAGGCTGCTAAAGCGAACAAACAACATATTTATTTGTTTAGGGATGTACAGCAAAGACATATGGAAGAAATTGGACTGCTTTCACTCACATTTGAAAAAAAATCTACTCTTTATTTTGCTTGCCTCTGATTTTTTTTCTGTCCTTTGTAACCCATAAACCAACAAAACACCAACATGTCTCTGCTATTTTCCTCCATAAGAGATCCCTTTGTTCAGACAAGCTGGGAACTGTGCATGTGTCAGATTACCTACTCCAGGTTTTAATGTCTGCAAAACTGCTGAAAACATTTGAATATTTCATGTTTGGCGACCTGCAATGGCCAAAACCTGGAGTAAAGAAAACAAACTCTCCAGATCTGTGTTGAGTGTGGGTGTATGTAAGTGAGAGTGGCAGGGCATGCTGAGGTAGATTAATACCGCTCCACAGAGGAGGAGGAGGGGGTGTTCTTCTTCTATTCAGGGCTGACTGATGTGCGTCCCAAATTGATTTATGAAAACGGGACCTTAATCAATTATGTGTGGAGAAAGAGGGAAAGAGAGAGAAAAGGAGAGAAGAAGAAAGAGAGGATCTGGTGATGGTGGGGGGGAGAAGAGTGGGAATTAAAGAGGATGAAGCTGCAGAGGGGATAGGGTATAAATGCCGCTGCTCTGCTGAGGAATGCGTCTAGTAGACGTCAGTGTATGCCACAGGTGTCCAGCATGGTGGACGTGATGGTTTGTCAAGGAGAATAATGCGCCGAGGCTGATCCTGATGTATGCGGCCAATTCCTCAGGCAACACACTGAGCGTGCTGCATCTATAACATTCATGTCCATCTATGGCATTCATAAAATCTGCAAAGGATCTGACGGATATCAAGGGGTGGGGTGGGGGGTGGATGCACACACGCTCAGTCACTAGCAGAAGTGGTAAAGGTTGTATTTGTGCAGCAGTATAATGTGGTTTTTGTGGTAATAATAGCCCAGTTTTTGGACCGGGGAGGGGAGCAGAGGAGGAGAGTGAAGCTGCAGTTGTTTAAAAAGTCCTTCCCCTGCTTTGCCCATTGTGCCGAAGACAGGGGTGTGTGGTGGGGGGGGGGGAAGAGAAGAGGGTCACGCTGGGAGCTCGTTTCTCCTGCCTGTCAGAACTCTATCTGGGATCCAGCCGGAACTAATCAACTCCAATAGGCCTCCCCATTACCCAGGGTGCAATGGGCCACGGGCCGGGGGCTGGCCGGTGGGAAACACAGGAGGAGGAGAAGGGGGGAAAATATCCTCCCAACCCCTTACCCCCTCAGTCCTTTCCTACCACTACTCCTCCACACACACACACTCTCCGTACTCCACCAACCCGTGCAGCACACACAACACTCCCACTGTTTCACACTGAAGCAATAATAAACACTTGCAATAATATTTTCACAGCAAGCAATAGCCTGCTTCAGATCAGGACCTCGCACAGCTGTGGAGTACTTTCCTGCACACGTGGGCACCCACTCACATGCACACACACACACACACACACACACACAAACACTCACACATGCAGTTTCCTCGTCACGCTGTGCTGATAAGCTTTGAGACATGTTTAAAAGCACTCTGGGTGACAAAGCAGTAAAAAGTATTCAGATAATATTTTCTAAACACAACTAAATATCTGCATCAAAACAGACTAACTGTGAAAATTGGATTCTTCTTCCTCTGTTATTTGTGTGTTTAGAAAGTTGGAAAAACAGATTCTTTGCTACTATTACATTTCTTTAAAGAATAAAACCATCGTTTTCTGCTTCTTTAAATATTTTCCCAACTGTATTTTTTTAAATTCATAAAACTGTGAAAAAGTCAGAAGGTTTGAGAAGTAATTCAACATAAACTCCCCAAATATGATCTGTAGCAACACAACTATATTGCCCTCTAGTGGCCATTTAAATACACTGCGACAGTGAAGGGGATTTACAGAATTTTAAAAAACAGAAAGTTTCCTTAACTTCTGAGAAGTCGTGTTACTGTGAGAAGCTTTCATAGGCTTACTAAAGAATTTTTTTAAAGGAGATCAATCTTAACATTTGAAAAGAAATCTAATCTATATAATTACACAAAATTATATTTAAAAAAAAAAAAAAAATCAGCGCCTGTACTCTAGAGTCCATGTTACAATTAGATAACACTTTGTGGTTTAAGGGCAACATCAAAGCCAACCCTACGAGTGTGTGCACCAGCTTTAGTGTGCATGTTTTTATGAATGACTTCAAACTCCTTCATGAAGCTGAAGTGGAGACAGATTTAAATTGAGTTACATGCCCTGATGCACCCCTCAACTATGTATGTGTATTTGCCAGTTTCTTGTTCCAGCCTTATTGCATGCACTTTTTTTTTTTTTTTTTTTACTGAATACCCCTCTAATTAATTGCAATTGAACTCTCTCTATCCCCCTGCTACAACTTGCTGCATGCATGTGTGAATATATGTTTGTGAAGAGCTGAAGAGGTGATCCGAGCACTGCTGAGAGGCCCGGATAAAGGCGGTTGTCACATGGGAACCTTCCCCGAGGCCTTGTGGTGGAGGAGGGGGTATTGATGGGCACTGGGGTGGGGTTAATCCCCATTCACCTCGTCATTCACTCATCCAGGCCACTCACAATGAGCCCTGCCCGCCTCCCCCTTCGTCCCCACCGTGACATCTGACCCCACGTTTACGGCTGCTGTTCCCGGAGCCTTTATGCTTCCATCCTGTTATTATCTGCAATATTTACTCCTTTTGATTTCTCTGCTGACCGCTGCCGTCGCCCACACTGCTCTCTTGACTGAGTGAAAAAAACTCAAGTGCTCTTTTTACTCCTTCAGTGTCACCCCAGAAACCTTAAAACCAACAGCAAACACTACCTGAAGTGGAAGTAAGTCAGCTTACAACCATTTATTTATGACTATCTGATTTAGGGCACAGGAAGCAGCACTGCCACTTGAGTGGATGGGGTCAAAGAAGAGAGCTCTTCATAAGTAAATTAAGTGAGTGTAGTTATTATAAAATGACTGAACATTGATGTTATTAATAAGGCATAAACTGTATTAAAAATGATGATATAATATAAGTACAATCAAAAATATCAACACAATCCAAGTATTCAGGAGGAGGTGACACTGTCTTAAACGAAATCATATTTTTGAAAAATTGTGTAATTTTAAAATATTACAAAAATATTACAAATACAGAATTGAAACTACATAAGGATGCAATTCATAACCCATTAAACCATTAAATTATCATTCTAACACTACGGCAAATTTAATAAAATATCCACCCATCTCTCCCCTCGCAGTCTAAACAGAGAGCACAACTCCCTCTCCCCAGCCACCTCTTCCGGCTCTTCCAGGGGTACACCAAGGTGCTTACAAGCCAGCTGAGAGATGTAATCTCTACAGCATGTCCTGAGTCTGCCCGGGCCTCCTCAGCAAAACCAAATCCCCTGGGAGGTGCCCAGGAGGTGAACTGGTCAGATGCCTCCTGTTTCCAGGGAGGTCCTTGCTTAATCTTGCTGATGATTAGCTGAGATGGGAAGGTTGTCAGCTGAAGCAGTTTGCCTGGGCCTTCAAGGCTATAAAAGGTGGCCCAGAAGAACTGCTCAGTCCTTTGTAGTGTTTAATAGAACTATTTTTGAGTGAACACCCTTCTTGTAACGTGGCTTGTTCCAGTTTGTGCCAAACTGTGGCAAATCTGGGATGTGCTGGAAAAGAAAAAACTATTTGGTTGTGAACAAATCAAAACTCGGCACCAACACTGTTCTCTGCTAACATCAGTCAAAGTCAACAAAAGCAGATAAAAACAATCCAACCAAAACACCACCCTGTGTGGTACTGCCATAAAAATCTTGGCCGCAGTATTACATTTAAAAATTCAGCTCTGAGCAAACTGCAGGGTAAGTTGGCCATCAACAATGACTAAATCTCTACCACGCACCAAACTGGTTTGAATATCCCAGGGTCGTCACTCTCGTCCGGGGGAGACATTGATAGTTCTTTACTCTAAAAGGCCTTAAAGCAAAAAGCACAGATGTTATCATGGCTCACTTATATTAAGTCCCACCCACAGTGACCACTAATAATTACACACGTGCTTTCCCTACTTTGATCACTCAAAACATGTGCTTTAAAAGAAGAGACTATCAGCCGTAACCAGTGTTGGGTAAGTTACTTTAAATTAGTAACTTAGTTACATTATTGTTACTTCTATCAAAAGTAAATCAGTTATTTCAAGTTACTCATTACTTTCAAAGTAACTTGTTACTAGGGAAAGTAACTTTGGTTTTACTCAGAATTCTCCTATTACTGTGTTGCTTCCCTAACTGGATACCAGCAAGGATGCCAGTCTTCTATCTTGCTTACACGTTAGCACTATCCTGCCACAAGTGCACTGTGCCACCTAATGGCCTGAACCTAAAACGGCAGTGTAGTAGTGTGAGTGCAAGTTAATGATGAAATGAATGAAACTAAATTAGAAATGAACAATGTTTGTTTTATGTGTCACTTTTTTATGTGTCTGTTTTAATCGATTTCTCAGGTCCAACATTAAACTGTGCCTCAGACCATTTAGGAGCTGTAGGTATCAAAATAGTACAAAAAATGTAGTGCAAAAATGGTTCAACATAAACACAGTGAGGTTTGTCCATTCTTTGTAAACTTAACTGAAAACAGCTGAACTGCAGAAACTGTAGACAACATGTTCAGTAATGATGGGCAAACTTAAAAGTATTTTCAGCCTCACAAAGAAAAATAAAATAAATAAGTATTTTCAGCCTCTTAAATAGTCAATATTTAACCAAAATAATATTTTGGACCAATCAGGATTTGGCCCTGATTGGTCCAGCATGCCACAGAGAGTTGCAAACATTTCAAAGAAGAAGGATCAACACTATAAATACAGACTCTCTGGATAAATTTGATGAAATGACTCTTTTTGTGGACAAGAATTGAAGCTGTCTGAGGAGGAGAAGTCAGGAGGGATGGGTTATCTAATAAGTTAAAATGTTACTGCTGTAAATATAAAGGCCACAGAGAGTGCTTCTGTACCTTGTGTGAATGTGGTAATGGGGTTGCCAGGTTTCACCTTGCTCTCCAGGAAGCCGTGCTTTGGTTCTGTGGTGATTTCATAAACCAGCTGTCCATCATCTGTGTCCGGGTCCATGGTCAGCAGCTCCTTCTTGGTGATCAGACTGGTGGCCTGACAGACATCAGAAATCATCTTTGTTTTAAAGCGGGACTCTCACAGTGCAAGAATTCATTACTGGGTACAGTGGGGCAAAAAAGTATTTAGTCAGCCACCGATTGTGCAAGTTCCCCCACTTAAAATGATGACAGAGGTCAGTAATTTGCACCAGAGGTACACTTCAACTGTGAGAGACAGAATGTGAAAAAAAAAAATCCATGAATTCACATGGTAGGATTTGTAAAGAATTTATTCGTAAATCAGGGTGGAAAATAAGTATTTGGTCAATAACAAAAATACAACTCAATACTTTGTAACATAACCTTTGTTGGCAATAACAGAGGTCAAACGTTTACTATAGGTCTTTACCAGGTTTGCACACACAGTAGCTGGTATTTTGGCCCATTCCTCCATGCAGATCTTCTCAAGAGCAGTGATGTTTTGGGGCTGTCGCCGAGCAACACGGACTTTCAACTCCCGCCACAGATTTTCTATGGGGTTGAGGTCTGGAGACTGGCTAGGCCACTCCAGGACTTTCAAACGAGTTGAGTTTATACCAAAAAGTTCTACTTTGGTTTCATCTGACCACATGACATTCTCCCAATCCTCTGCTGTATCATCCATGTGCTCTCTGGCAAACTTCAGACGGGCCTGGACATGCACTGGCTTCAGCAGCGGAACACGTCTGGCACTGCGGGATTTGATTCCCTGCCGTTGTAGTGTGTTACTGATGGTGACCTTTGTTACTTTGGTCCCAGCTCTCTGCAGGTCATTCACCAGGTCCCCCCGTGTGGTTCTGGGATCTTTGCTCACCGTTCTCATGATCATTTTGACCCCACGGGATGAAATCTTGCGTGGAGCCCCAGATCGAGGGAGATTATCAGTGGTCTTGTATGTCTTCCATTTTCTGATGATTGCTCCCACAGTTGATTTTTTCACACCAAGCTGCTTGCCTATTGTAGATTCACTCTTCCCAGTCTGGTGCAGGTCTACAATTCTTTTCCTGGTGTCCTTCGAAAGCTCTTTGGTCTTGGCCATGGCGGAGTTTGGAGTCTGACTGGTTGAGGCTGTGGACAGGTGTCTTTTATACAGATGATGAGGTCAAACAGGTGCCATTCATACAGGTAACGAGTGGGGGACAGAAAAGCTTCTTACAGAAGACGTTACAGGTCTGTGAGAGCCAGGGATTTTCCTTGTTTGAGGTGACCAAATACTTATTTTCCACCCTGATTTACGAATAAATTCTTTACAAATCCTACCATGTGAATTCATGGATTTTTTTTTCACATTCTATCTCTCACAGTTGAAGTGTACCTCTGGTGCAAATTACTGACCTCTGTCATCATTTTAAGTGGGGGAACTTGCACAATCGGTGGCTGACTAAATACTTTTTTGCCCCACTGTATTTCATTCACAATGTCACACTATGATTCAGCTGAGCAGGAAGCTTTTCTTTTTAATTTCAGCTTCCCTGATGTAGCCATCATAGCAAAAATACAGCTGTTAAGAAGCATCGCCTCACTACTGGCTCAAAACACAGAAATCAGCATATCCAACATCACAATGCCAACTAAAAAACGTGTTTGCCTCTGTATCTCATCTCGACATTGAGATTCAGCCAACAAAAGTAAGGGAAAGTAGTTAACTTTTCTATTCTGTTAATGGACAGCATTAGTTTTCCAAAGTTTAAAACCACGACCTTTCACATCTAGAACATGTGAAAAATAAATCCACTGGTGTTGAGAACAATTTGTTTCTGAGATAAATTCACCACAGAAGGCGATGCGATGGCTTAAATTTTTTTTTTGGTGTGTCTTGTATATTTTAAAGATTATTCATTTATGATTATTACAAATAAGTTTCAATGTATCCAACAAACAAAGTTCATATCAGCTGTGTTTTTTAAGCCGTTTCTTCTGCAAACCACTTTGCAACCAACGTTCTTTTTCAATTTGCCAATAACTTCTATGTGGACGCTGGGTTAGGAACTACAGTTCTGGGAATCCTTGATTTGAACATTTTCAGGTTCAGGTATTTTATTTGTAACTGTAGGTAATAGAGCAGGGCGATATGAACAAAAATATTTATCACGATATACATTTGAAAATTTGCGATAATAATATAACTGACGATATAATTGACACTAGACAAAATACTTTACAACTCCACAACTTTATTAGTGCAAAAAACCCCATCAATGTATTTTCACTTAAACAAGCAGCTGTTTTTACGTACATTAAAGTTATATAAAAATGTAACAGTGAAAATTCCTTGCTGACAGTTTAACCAAAAGACATTTCCAGTGGAAATTGGCCGACATATCCTCAGCATAAGCATGCATAATATCCACAAAACTTAAAAAGAGGTTATACACACACACAATACGGTAATATTATGTTGAAGCACAGTAGTATCACTCCGCGAGGCTCCAGCCTACGGAAGCCGTAAAGCTCCGACAATCCATCAAGCGGTGCAGGTTCGTAGTTTAGCAAAGTCGTACTAAAACATTTGACAGATTTTCGAGCACCGTGTACCACATAAAATCGTTTCGAGGTCAGTAAACACAACCAGAATTCATACATAACGCACACGGGATTATTAGGGGCACTGTCGATTTTCAGAAAAATCAAAGGATTGATTTTAAGTGTGCCGTATTTTCCAAACAACACGGTGATAACGACGGCCCGCTAGCATGCTCTACCAAAAATAGTGCTTTGTTGTGTATCTGACGGACGAAAGCTAAACCAGTTCCACACCACTGAAGTTGCAGCATTTTTACAAACCAATTCTGGTTCATCCATTTCATTTAACCATTCGTTTTCGCTCTTCTCATTCTGCGTCACCGCCATGTGCGTACAGTGTTGCCAACTCCTCAGTAAGGAAAATCGCTATTGGCTGTCCTAAAAGTCGCTAAAAGTCGCTAAATGACGTCATCAGCTAATTTGCATAATTGGTCATGCTAATGTAATTGTAATCTATGTTGTTGGAGAGAGAAATAACATCGTGGAAGAGACATAAAGTGAGTAAAAAAACGTCCTAAATGCATTTAGAATTTATTTAGAACTACAAATTAAATTTATTTTAGCAATTGTTGTTTTTTTAATGTCACAATTCCAACCCTGCTCCTTTATCCGGGCTTGGACAGGCAAAAGTGACCCGAAATAGGCACTCTGGTGGAGTTACTTTGTGTGTGTGTGTTTATAAGTAGTTTTAAACCTTGTGATCCACAAAACAGCATAAGAGTAAAAGAAGAACTGACTGCGTTACAGCACCCGCTGCTTGTTGAGAGTAAAAGCTATATGCGCTTTCACGTCTTTTTTTAGCGACTTTTTTTCTAAAAATAGTCGCTAGGGGGTCTGAAAACTCGCTAAATATAGCGACAAAGTCGCTAAGTTGGCAACACTGTGTGCGTATGTACACATAGGCACTGCGCATGCGCGTTTTACCCATATTCTATCGCAATATTTCATTTTCCTATCCTTGCCCAAAATAACACCGGTATTACCGTGAACGGTATGATATAGCCCAGTCCTAGTAGGTAGATTTCTTCTTGTGAATTACAGAAAAACAGAAAACAAAAAGGTACAGCAAAAAATACTGACAACAAAAATTAACACTAATTTTGGCCATCATATAATCCACAAATGTGACTTTTTAAACCTTGTCGTTTTACAGTTTGGGACCAGAAACCTTTGTCCGGGAGGAAGAAAACGATTCTCACTGTGTAAAGGATCATCAAGAAAAATTAAACCAGCTGACCGCTGTAACTGTCTGGTGTACAGGAAAATTCAGCTGTGGTTCTCCAATCAGCCTGTTAGACCACTTAACAATCTGAGAGAGTTTCTGAACTCTTTTCAGATAACTATCCAAACCACAGCACCAAGAAAAAGGACAAAACAGATTCAATAAAAGCACGATGAAATAAAACCATCATGGTTTCATCAACGTGGAAACAAGAAAGCCTTCTTAAACACAAGAGCCGCTGGGGCCTCTTTCTGCACACATCTTCAGTGTTTGCTTTGAAATTCAGCTTTGAATCAAAAGGGAGATATTTATAACACTGAACACTTTCCACATTTTGACTGCACACTCCTAAGTTAGAGGCAGGGTAACGATGCTGTAAGGCATGGCCCTCTCTACCTAAATAACTAAAAAAAAGACCAGAATTAGTGACCGAAACATAGTGTTGTATTAAATAAAACTCAGTAAGAAATTGTTTGGAAATTGCCTCCTCCTGCAGGCCATAACAAAAACTGCACTCTCATGGGACCACCTTCTTGCTCCTTTCTTAACCTCAGGCTATCCATGTTTGCACATGGAAGTGTAGGATATCCCAGAACACAGCTGTACCTCCAAATATTAATGAGTTCAGGCGGATTAATAATTGTCTTTGACCAAAGGTCTCCTGCCTATATGATAAATTGGTAATGGTCAGGTTTTGCTTTCCCCTCCAGCCTTAGGAGAAGATACAGGAGTGTAACAGTATGATCATTTGGCTCAATGATAAAACACCCAGGACTTAATTACCTGCAGCGCAAACACATCACAGGCCGAGAATAAATGAACCATGTGACATATTTTCAGTGCCTACCAAACAAACCTGAGTGCTGCATTGCGATGAGATGTGCAAGCCAGCAGGTGGAGGTAGAGTGGCTAATTTCGGAACAAACAGTGATGGAGCTTCTTCTTTGCACTTCACACAGACACATTTACTCTGCTGGAGAATATTCAGGCAGAGCAGGATGTGCTGCCACTTTTTAAAACATAATTTGCTCAACGAGAGTTCTGCTGAGCAAACAGAATTACAGAATTTATTATCACCAGATTGTGAGACCTGGATTTAATAAATATGCGAAGGACACCAGGTTTTATGAGTGCAGTGTGTCCAATACCAAATCAAATGCCTGCGTCAGTGCATCACTACATGCTGCATTTCGGTTTGCTGGCTAGCAGCAGCAGCAGCTACGCTCAGATGATCAAGCTAAATTTCTGACACTATCACAGTGTTATTCCACACCACACACTGTGATGCAGGACCAGGACTAAGTTATAGGAACTGACGTGAGATGACAAAGCTTTGAGAGCAGCTCCATGAAAATATAAAAATATCAGTGTTATCCTTCAGCCTCTTAGTAGCTGCACATATAGAATAAATGTCAAAATCCTGCATCACCTCAATCTCCAGTGACAAGACTTGGCATCAGACCTTGAGGTCAAGGTCACGAAGATTCAAACTTTTTCGAGTCTTGTGTTAGATGTATCTATGGTATCAATTTGAAAATACAACATTGCTTCGTTTTCAAGTTATTGTATTTGCAAACCTGGGCGTTCATGGCACCGTGGCAAGGTCGTGGCGTCTCTTTCCGTTATACGTGTGTTGTCTTATCCTTCATATTTTGTTGTGACATGTGTTTGTAAGCCACCATGGCATTTTCTGGCCACACACTGAGTTTGTTTCCTCAATTTGGCTCTTATCAAATTTACAAGGGGATAAAACTAAACTGAGACTAAAGTTAAACTGAAATAACAATGCTTCTCTTTACTCTGTGTTGCCTCTGAAGTATAAAACCCAGTGGGAAACATAATCAGGTTTGTCTGCAACAATCCAGCATCACTCAGCGTGAAACTAAAGGTGACTGTCTTAAAAACAAGAACCAGATTTTTTTTTTGCTCTCCAGGAGTTTTGTTATCCTCGTTTATTGGGGATGCAAAGACATGATACAGCCATTTGTAAGACAACACATTTGTGGTTATTCCTGACATACAAAGTGTGCAACAGACACATTACATAGTTATCTATGATGTGCATTAATGAGGAAAAGGCCAAAACTTCTTCTGAATTTACACTTTCATTGAGTTCCAGCTGTGATATTTCATTTCCCAATATTTTCACATGGAACAGTTTAACAAACCCATAATACTATCATATAAATTGTAATATTGAATAAAACAAAGAGTCAAACAGAAAAACAAACCAAAATTTGTTTTGTATAAGCTACCAGAATACCTATATTAGTTCCTTTCAGATTAATCAAAGTTTATTTTAGTTGTTGTTCTAACTCTCTGATCAATACAATTGATAGAACTCCACTCAGTTCTATCGATTTAATTTAGCCTGATTCAGTCCACCCAATGCTTTCACTCACTGTATGTGCAAACTGTCTGGTTATGATACCCAGTAACAGTTCAACGAGTTACCAATACAACGCAAACAAAATTAATTTGTCTTGAAAGGTGCTGTATAAATAAAACTGTACTTTTACTTACTTTCTTTACTCACTTTGTATGTTATTGCAATAATACTTTTTTTTTTTTTTTTTTTTTTTTACAAAAATAACAGGGATTGAAACTTTATTGGTAATTTTCCAAGTAAAAAAATTATCCTCATTCAAAAGTCATGTAAGAACCTCATTGGCTTACGGAATGTTGATGTTATTTAAAAAAAATTCATACAAAAATATGACATCATTCAAAAATGTCATGTGACAACCTCATTGGCTTATGGAATTCTGATGTCACAGGCTTCTAAAGCTTTGATCCTTTGATCCTTTGATCCTCATGAATCCTTAAATAGGGGTGAGGATGTACAACTTTTAGTCCGTTATTTGCAGCACTTGTGTTAGCAGCATTCAAACGTTCACCAGTAAAGCATTTTCAAACATTTGGATCCTTTCCGTACTCACGGTATACAGACTCCAACATGTCTCAGAAACAGCAAGAAAGACAAGAAGTTGACCCAAGCTCTATTCCATGGTATGAGTCCCTAGACCCTTATATCAGCTCTCTTCCTTGGGATGAACAGGTAGAATTAGAGGAAAAGCGACTGGAAGAAATAGAGAATGAAAATCTCATGAACAGAGAGAAGATTAAGATCCTGACGGAAGAAAATGAGAGAAAGAGCGCTAAATTAGAAGAATTATCCTACCAGCTTCAAGAAAAACAGGGTATTATTGAGGAGACACAAAGGGATCTCCAAGATGAGAAGAATCAGGAGCTCCAAGAAAAGCTTGATGGAGCTCTGGAAAAAATTAAAGATCTGCTCCAAAAGGAGACAAAAGAGAGCATTAAAGGGGATAAAATACTCAAGAAGAATCAGGAGCTCCAAGAAAAGCTTGACGAAGCTCTGGAAAAAAATAAAGATCTGCTCCAAAAGGAGAAAAAGGAGAGCATAAAACAGGATAAAATGCTCAAGAAGAATCAGGAGCTCCAAGAAAAGCTTGATGGATCTCTGGAAAAAATGAAAGATCTGCTCCAAAAGGAGAAAAAAGAGAGCATTAAAGGGGATAAAATGCTCAAGAAGAATCAGGAGCTCCAAGAGAAGCTTGACAAAGCTCTGGAAAAAAATAAAGATCTGCTCCAAAAGGAGAAAAAAGAGAGCATAAAACAGGAAAACATGCTCAAGAAGAATCAGGAGCTCCAAGAGAAGCTTGACGAAGCTCTGGAAAAACTGAAAGAAATCCACCAAGAAGAGAAACAACAGTCCACACAGCAGAGAGACGTGCAGAGCAAACTCCAAGGCATGGAGGAAAAATACAAAGCGCTGCAGGTGAAACATGATAAAACTCTGCACAAAAATCAACAGTTGCTTCAAGACAAGAAGCAAATGGAAATGAAACTGAAAGAAATGGACTCCAATGTTGACGAGATGGAGGAAAAACACAGATTGCTCCAAATCAGGCTCGATAAAACAGTGCACAGAAATAAAGAGTTCATTCAAGAGAGAGAGGAACAAGAAATGCTCGAGAAAGAAACGGACTCCAAGCTTGAAGTCTTGGAGGAAGAACTGAAAATGCTGCAAATGACTCTTGAGGAAACACTCCTCAAAAATAAAGAGATGCTTCACGAGAAAGACCAACAGAAAATACATCAGGAAGAAATGGATTGCAAGCTGAGGAACATCGAGAAACAAAATGAAGGCTTGCAAGTAATGCTTGATGAAGCTCTGGAGAGAAATAAAGAGATCCTTCACGAGAAAGACCAACAAAAAATACAAAAGGAAGAAATGGATTGCAAGCTGAGGAATATCGAGAAACGAAATGAAGGCTTGCAGGTTATGCTTGATGAAGCTCTGGAAAGAAATAAGGAGATCCTCCAAGACAAGAAACAAGAGCCCGTAGAGCAGAGAGACCTACAGAGCAAACTCCAAGCCATGGAGGAAAAACACAAAGCTCTGCAGGTGAAGCATGACAAAACTCTGCACAAAAATCAACAGTTGCTTCAAGACAAGAAGCAAATGGAAATGAAACAGAAAGAAAAGGACTCCAAGCTTGACGAGATGGAGGAAAAACACAGATTGCTCCAAATCAGGCTCGATAAAAAAATGCACAGAAATAAAGAGTTCATTCAAGAGAGAGAGCAACAAGAAATGCTCGAGAAAGAAACGGACCGCAAGTTTGAAGTCTTAGAGGAAAAATGCAAAATGCTCCAAATAACTCTTGAGGAAACACTCCTCAAAAATAAAGAGTTGCTTCATGAGAAAGACCAACAGAAAATACAACAGGAAGAAATGGATTGCAAGCTGAGGAACATCGAGAAACAAAATGAAGGCTTGCAAGTAATTCTTGATGAAGCACTGGAGAGAAATAAAGAGTTCCTCCAAGACAAGAAACAAGAGCCCGTAGAGCAGAGAGACCTGCAGAGCAAACTCCAAGCAATGGAGGAAAAATACAAAGCTCTGCAGGTGAAGCATGACAAAACTCTGCACAAAAATCAACAGTTGCTTCAAAACAAGAAGCAAATGGAAATGAAACAGAAGGAAATGGACTCCAAGCTTGATGAGATGGAGGAAAAACACAGATCGCTCCAAATCAGGCTCGATAAAAAAATGCACAGAAATAAAGAGTTCATTCAAGAGAGAGAGCAACAAGAAATGCTCGAGAAAGAAACGGACCGCAAGTTTGAAGTCTTAGAGGAAAAATGCAAAATGCTCCAAATAACTCTTGAGGAAACACTCCTCAAAAATAAAGAGTTGCTTCATGAGAAAGACCAACAGAAAATACAAAAGGAAGAAATGGATTGCAAGCTGAGGAACATCGAGAAACACAATGAAGGCTTGCAAGTAATTCTTGATGAAGCTCTGGAGAGAAATAAAGAGATCCTCCAAGACAAGAAACAAGAGCCTGTAGAGCAGAGAGACCTGCAGAGCAAACTCCAAGCCATGGAGGAAAAATACAAAGCTCTGCAGGTGAAGCATGACAAAACTCTGCACAAAAATCAACAGTTGCTTCAAAACAAGAAGCAAATGAAAATGAAACAGAAGGAAATGGACTCCAAGCTTGATGAGATGGAGGAAAAACACAGATCGCTCCAAATCAGGCTCGATAAAAAAGTGCACGGAAATAATGAGCTGCTTCAAGAAAAAGACCAACAGAAAATACAACAGGAAGAAGAAAAACTTGTTCTCCAGAGGAAAAATGAAGAACTCCAAGAATTGTATAATGAAACAAAGTACAAAACAACTGTACTGGAAGGAGAAAAGAAAAAACTGGAAAATCAATGCTCAGCGATGCAGAGTAGCATCAATAAAATGCTGAGAAAAAATACCGAACTTGAAGAACTTTCTAAGACCTTGAAGCACAAAAACACTGAAATCCAGGCGCAAAAGCAAGAACAACAGAAAACACATAAAGACCTGCAGTGTAGACTTCAAGATATCCAGAAGAGAAACCAGCAGCTGGAAGACATGCACACAGATGTGCACAATGCAAAGCGAATACAGGAGGCAACAGTTAAAGAACTGAAAGACCATCTTAAAGAAAAACAAGAACAATTAGAAGACATGGTGAAAAGATGTAACAAACTTGAGAAAGAAAACACAGAAACAATGGATGAGCTAAAAACCCTCATCATTGAGAAAAAGGTGCTCGTGGAAGAGTATCTGAAAAAGAAGACAAAACGCTTCTTCTGGTTCTGGAGGAGAGACACTGCTGCTTCTCACCTGATGTAACCTCGTCTTCCTCCACCTCTATTCCATTTTCATTTTCCCCCTTCCCCTTCCCCTTCCCCTTCCTCCTTTTTCTTTTTTCACCCTCACCCCCCGACCAGTTCCGGCAGTTGACTGCCCCCTCCTGAGCCTGGTTCTGCCATAGGTTTCTCCTTTAGGTTCCTTTCACTTTAAAGGAGTTTTTCCTATCCACTGTCGCCTGGTGCTTGCTCAGAGGGGATTGTTGGGGTTTTCTACGGAAGCGTAGAGCTGCCACCCAGGCAAAAGAAAAATACAAGTGTATCACGTTATAACGTGAAAAGTTTATTGTTCTAACAAGATACTTTTCCTGTTTGTACAATATACTATCATGTTTGTACAATATACTTTTCACGTTTGAACAACATAATATCACGTTATTACAATATACATAATTATCACGTTCGTACAAAATAATATTTATATTGTACGAACGTGATAATTATATTGTACGAACCTGATAGTATATTGTACAAACAGGAAAAGTATCTTGTTAGAACAATAAACTTTTCACGTTATAACGTGATACACTTGTATTTTTCTTTTGCCTGGGTGGCAGCTCTACGCTTCCGTAGTTTTCTCTCCCCTTTCTTTCCTTCTTTCTATCCCCCCTTTTCCCCCTTCTACCTTTTCCTTTACCCAATAAACACAATTGGCCACATTTTACATGTGTTTGAAAAATGTCTTCAACTCATCTTAGGTATAAAAACAAGAAATAGGTAATAGCTGCATGTGTGTTTGTGTGTGTGCATAATATACATACTTGTAACCCAGAAGGAATTAATACTAGATGGGTAGAGACAGGTTTTAAAGACTAGAAATGAAAACATGTGAGTCCTTTCTTTAAATAATAATATATAATTCCCTATATTCCCATATATTCCAAACAACGGTAGTAAGTAACAAAGTTTCAAATTTGTCTTTCACTTTGACTCTTAATTTATTAACCATGAACAAGAGGTCAGAGGTCAAATGTGGCACGATACCTTAAATCTTTCTATGATACTTTCTGTATGTGGACCAAAGATGGACAACACGCATAGTCTGATTACTTTTTTCAAGTAACGAGTAAAGTAAGGGATTACTATTGCAAAAAAGGTAATTAGATTACTGTTACTTTCCCGTAAGCAGGCTACATTACTGCGTTACTAATCCTCGTCATTTTCTTCGCGAGAGTGTCTCATGACAATGACGTACGAGCGTGCGACGTCCGTGGCAGCAACAGACGTGTGTAGATCAACAAAGGATAATATGGAGTGCAGGAGAGAGTACGACCATGCAGGGTTTAAAGCTTGGAAGTACTGACATTACTTTGACTTTGATTATGTAAAAAGTGACAAAAACATAGAAAACATACGGTAGTGAAGTCAAGTTTTTGTGATTAAGTTCTTAGCTCCTTGTTTTAGTTTTGTTGTCGTCCTCCCCGGTGTTCCCCTGACTTTCTTGGTATTTGATGCATGAAGGCTTCCTCGGCTCAGCTCCCGTCCCCACACCCTGCCGTCACTTTTTTAAATACTTCCATCACACCAACAGGCACTTTAGAATCACCAATTGACAAGCATGTCTTTGGACAGGCTCAAACCGGAGAGGTGATCAATGGACCACAGCGCTGCACACCCCTGGCAACTTTGGGGGTAAAGCCACTGGTTTGTGGTGGTTGCCAGGTGAAATCAGGGTCTGCTGCACCAAAAACATAATTGTGATTGCTTTGGTTGCAATCAGATTGCCATAGTCATCTGCAGTTTGCATGTAGGATGCCAACTACTCACCAAGCGGTGGGAAAAGTTTGGTTTGGTTTAGTTTGGCGTTCATCTTTACTTTTGTGTCCTTTCTAAAAACACTGACATATAGGTCTGGTCTACCTGGACTGGCAGCATGCTCGAGGTGTCCCAGGCTCGTCTGTTTGGTGACGCGGTAGATGAGCTCGCCCGGCTCGCTTTCCTGGTCGCTGGCTGACAGCTGCAGCGTGGTCAGCTTCTGAAAAATTACATTTTCTTATGTTGCAAGTCTCAAATCTTGATTGCCTAGATCCATTATACTATCCATATGTGCTTTAAGCAGTAAATCTCAGGTAAAATGAACTGTTCTATCTGCCAGGAAGGACTCAAACACAGACCCAAGATAAACAAAGACTGGATACAGTCGTTATATTATCTGCATGTCGTTTGAAATCTACAAGACTCCATGTCTGTGTAGGTTCCTAGTCATGGTTGTCTTAAGACCTTGAAAAAAAAAAGCAGCCTGACTCCTTTAAAACATTTTACTTCTCATCCAAGTGGTTTCTTCAGCTTGAAAAACAAAAAGGTGGAGAGTCCCAGCTATTTAAACCCTAGTGCAGGTTGTTCTCTATGGAGGTGGTAGCTGACCTACCTACTATTAATCATGAGCTAAGGTCTGAAAAACCGCATGTGTCATTACCAACAGGGGTTCCAAGTAAAACCACTGGCATCATGGGAGAGTGTCTGCGTCTAAATTTCACTCTTTCATGGATGCCAGCATATGCTTGTCAAATAAAGCCTGATTTTAATTTAGTTTTCTTTCTATAAATAGAGATATTTCTAAACTGGAAATGTACAAACTTTCAAACTGGCGCAAAAAAAAGCGCAAACTGGAGCAAAAAAGAAATTCACTGCATGTACATATTATACTAGAGACTACATAACCACAGCTGTAGCTCAGGAGGTAGAGCTGGTCACCTACTGATTGGAAGGTTGGTGGTTCGATCCCTGGCTCAAGTATCCTTGGGCATGATACTAACCCCAACTTGCTTCCATCGGAGTATGAATGTACTTAGAAAGCACTACGTAAAGATAAAGTGCTTGTGAGAATGGGTGTGATTGGGTGAATGAGGCATGTTGTATAGAGCGCTTTGAGTACTCCGGGAGAGTAGAAAAGCGCTATATAAGAATCAGTCCATTTACCACCAGAGGTGTAAGCACATTTTGCAAGGCACTCATTATACATTAAAACAGTTTTATAAACCTTCATATATGTGAGATAAGGAAACCAATGAACAGCCTCAAACATAAACGAACAGGTGGAGATGCAGACTGTATTTTCAGATTTCAACTCCACCACAAATCAAACTTCCATATAGTCAAGAAAGTAAGACTGAATGAAGACAGATTAAAAATTAATTGCATCTGCTCACACATTACTCAGCTGTAGGGTTTTCTAAGTACTCAGATGTAACACTGTGGAGGAAAACCCAAAAAAATGGCAAACAGAAGTTCATTCTAATAAATTGGAAATGTGGGTCACGTCCGTCAAATTGAGAAAGAAACTTGTCACAGTGAAGACAAAAAACAATGTATAAAAGTCAAAACATTTTAATTCAATCATTAATAACACAGATAAAAATAGTAAGAACACTCCGTGTAATAAACATCTTCAGGTATGCTGGGTTGTCCTTCTTGTCACCTCATGTGAGCAGACAATGCAAACCAACCTTCTCGAGCTCTCTCCTTGTCCATCTATTGACAATAAAAGTTTTTTTCAAATCCAAGCAACGACATGTAAATAATGCACAGTGTGTGTGTGTGTGTGTTTGTGTACCTGTGTTTTGCCATCCCTGGTTTCTCTTTCAAAACTGTAAGAAGATGCATTAGAGCCAGCAAACCTGCAGCAAAGATAATTAATCATCTACATCATCTGATCTTCAGTCAGTCAGTTCTTCTTCCTGACATCATCACTTTGTGTCTGTTTAACCTTCTGTAAAACTTAAAAGTCCTACCCTTTCGTGGTCCTCGGGACCATAAATGGTCCAGCCCCAAAAAGTGCTCTAAAAATGTTGTATATTAATATTTTTTTTCACTTTAAACAAGTCAGTCTTTTAAAACTACTTCTGCTTAAAATATCCATATCAAGTTTTAATTATATTTTCATTGTTTTAACCCTTTAAATACCAGTTTGGGTACATGAGCGCCCTGTGTTTTTTTTTAAACACATATAGCAGACTGCAAATATTTGCATCAAAGCAAACCTGCCCTAAAATTTAAAAACTGATTCTATTTATTGATGTGAAGACCCCTGAAAAAGATAAGAACTGTGCTTCAGCATATTTACATGAGACTTTCAGCATTAGTGATGCTAAATCAGTAATAGTAACAAACATTTTACACATCAAGCATTTCTAAAATGTGCCTTTGCTGCTATCTAAAGATTTCAAACTAGGAATTCGTGTCTCCTCGCATCCCCATTGATGACATGACTTTTTAAATAAAACAAACATTTAATAAGAAATGAATGTATCCTATATCCTATAAACTAAAAGATGCAGTGACAATGGTACCATGCTCTTATTTTTTGTTTATGTGAGTAAAGCCTGCATGGATTATCTTTAGTTTGAATAATAATCTCCACAAGCTTGTGTGACAAAACCTTTTTTGATATCCGGCAGTACCTTTTTAAGGAGGTGCACCAAACGTCCCAGTGTAGAGACCAAGGCCACAGAAAATCCAGTAAGGCTTTGTGTTCTGTGCTTTTTGGGACTCTGTGCAGATGTTGGTGCTGTATCAGGGCTCAGTGCGTCCAAATCCGACTCCACCTGACCCAACATGGCCTGCAGCAGCCCCAGACTGGACTGATCCCAGCTGAGAGAGGCAACAGAGGAGCCATCCAGCTCTGAACCCTGGGAAACACACTTCCTGCCTCTGCTGGTGTGATTACTGATCCAGTCTGTTCAGCATATAAAAGAAGAACAACATCGATTTTCTGACATGGTCTCATCTTCAAACAGAGTATTTCATTTTGGAGAAAATCCATCCCTTGCAGATATTACCTGACTTGCTCTGAGGCGGTTCAGAATTAAGAACCTGAGAAACCAGGACTGATGTTTCCTCTCTGGCGTCCTCCGACTGACTCTGTCTGGACCGAACACGCTGAACAGCCACGGTGGCATTGAGAGCTGAAATGACCTTAGATAAGTGTTTATTTCACCTCAAATGCCAGATTGTAATAGATGATTTCTGTCTGAGCTGGTGCACTGTCTGATGTACAGGGTGTCACGGGACTATTATCCTTGTCTCCATGGTGACGGATTTGATTTGGACAGCATTAGTTTTCCAAAGTTTAAAACCACCACCTTTCACATCTGGAACATATGAAAAATAAATCCACTGGTGTTGAGAACAATTTGTTTCTGAGATAAATTCACCACAGAAGGTGATGCAATGGCTTAAAATGTTTTTTGGTGTGTCTTGTATATTTTAAAGATGATTCATTTATGATGATTACAAATAAGTTTTAATGTATCAACAAACAAAGTTCATATCACATGTGTTTTTTAAGCCTTTTCTTCTGCAAACCACTTTGCAACCAACTTTCTTTTTCAATTTGTCAATAACTTCTATGTGGACGCTGGGTTAGGAACTACAGTTCTGGGAATCCTTGATTTGAACATTTTAAGGTTCAGCTATTTTATTTGTAACTGTAGGTAGATTTGTTCTCGTGAATTGAAGAAAAAACAGAAAACAAAAAAGTACAGCAAAAAATACTGACAACAAAAATTAACACTAATTTTGGCCATCATATAATCCACAAATGTGACTTTTTAAACCTTGTTGTTTTACAGTTTGGGACCAGAAACCTTTGTCCGGGAGGAAGAAAACGATTCTCACTGTGTAAAGGATTATCAAGAAAAATTAAACCAGCTGACCGCTGTAACTGTCTGGTGTACAGGAAAATTCAGCTGTGGTTCTCCAATCAGCCTGTTAGACCACTTAACAATCTGAGAGAGTTTCTGAACTCTTTTCAGATAACTATCCAAACCACAACACCAAAAAGGACAAAACAGATTCAATAAAAGCACGATGAAATAAAACCATCATGGTTTCATCAACGTGGAAACAAGAAAGCCTTCTTAAACACAAGAGCCGCTGGGGCCTCTTTCTGCACACATCTTCAGTGTTTGCTTTGAAATTCAGCTTTGAATCAAAAGGGAGATATTTATAACACTGAACACTTTCCACATTTTGACTGCACACTCCTAAGTTAGAGGCAGGGTAACGATGCTGTAAGGCATGGCCCTCTCTACCTAAATAACTAAAAAAAGACCACAATTAGTGACCGAAACATAGTGTTGTATTAAATGAAACTCAGTAAGAAATTGTTTGGAAATTGCCTCCCCCTGCAGGCCATAACAAAAACTGCACTCTCATGGGACCACCTTCTTGCTCCTTTCTTAACCTCAGGCTATCCATGTTTGCACATGGAAGTGTAGGATATCCCAGAACACAGCTGTACCTGCAAATATTAATGAGTTCAGATGGATTAATAATTGTTTTTGACCAAAGGTCTCCTGCCTATATGATAAATTGGTAATGGTCAGGTTTTGCTTTCCCCTCCAGCCCTCAGGAGAAGATACAGGAGTGTAACAGTATGATCATTTGACTCAATGATAAAACACCCAGGACTTTTAATTACCTGCAGCGCAAACACATATGCGACAGACACCAGGTTTTATGAGTGCAGTGTGTCCAATACCAAATCAAATGCCTGCGTCAGTGCATCACTACATGCTGCATTTCGGTTTGCTGGCTAGTAGCAGCAGCAGCTATGCTCAGATGATCAAGCTAAATTTCTGACACTATCACAGTGTTATTCCACACTACACACTGTGATGCAGGACCAGGACTAAGTTATAGGAACTGACGTGAGATGACAAAGCTTTGAGAGCAGCTCCATGAAAATATAAAAATATCAGTGTTATCCTTCAGCCTCTTAGTAGCTGCACATATAGAATAAATGTCAAAATCCTGCATCACCTCAATCTCCAGTGACAAGACTTGGCATCAGACCTTGAGGTCAAGGTCACGAAGATTCAAACTTTTTCGAGTCTTGTGTTAGATGTATCTATGGTATCAATTTGAAAATACAACATTGCTTCGTTTTCAAGTTATTGTATTTGCAAACCTGGGCGTTCATGGCACCGTGGCAAGGTCGTGGCGTCTCTTTCCGTTATACGTGTGTTGTCTTATCCTTCATATTTTGTTGTGACATGTGTTTGTAAGCCACCATGGCATTTTCTGGCCACACACTGAGTTTGTTTCCTCAATTTGGCTCTTATCAAATTTACAAGGGGATAAAACTAAACTGAGACTAAAGTTAAACTGAAATAACAATGCTTCTCTTTACTCTGTGTTGCCTCTGAAGTATAAAACCCAGTGGGAAACATAATCAGGTTTGTCTGCAACAATCCAGCATCACTCAGCGTGAAACTAAAGGTGACTGTCTTAAAAACAAGAACCAGATTTTTTTTTTGCTCTCCAGGAGTTTTGTTATCCTCGTTTATTGGGGATGCAAAGACATGATACAGCCGTTTGTAAGACAACACATTTGTGGTTATTCCTGACATACAAAGTGTGCAACAGACACATTACATAGTTATCTATGATGTGCATTAATGAGGAAAAGGCCAAAACTTCTTCTGAATTTACACTTTCATTGAGTTCTAGCTGTGATATTTCATTTCCCAATATTTTCACATGGAACAGTTTAACAAACCCATAATACTATCATATAAATTGTAATATTGAATAAAACAAAGAGTCAAACAGAAAAACAAACCAAAATTTGTTTTGTATAAGCTACCAGAATACCTATATTAGTTCCTTTCAGATTAATCAAAGTTTATTTTAGTTGTTGTTCTAACTCTCTGATCAATACAATTGATAGAACTCCACTCAGTTCTATCGATTTAATTTAGCCTGATTCAGTCCACCCAATGCTTTCACTCACTGTATGTGCAAACTGTCTGGTTATGATACCCAGTAACAGTTCAACGAGTTACCAATACAACGCAAACAAAATTAATTTGTCTTGAAAGGTGCTGTATAAATAAAACTGTACTTTTACTTACTTTCTTTACTCACTTTGTACGTTATTGCAATAATACTTTTTTTTTTTTTTTTTTTTTTTTTTTTTACAAAAATAACAGGGATTGAAACTTTATTGGTAATTTTCCAAGTAAAAAATTATCCTCATTCAAAAGTCATGTAAGAACCTCATTGGCTTACGGAATGTTGATGTTATTTAAAAAAAATTCATACAAAAATATGACATCATTCAAAAATGTCATGTGACAACCTCATTGGCTTATGGAATTCTGATGTCACAGGCTTCTAAAGCTTTGATCCTTTGATCCTTTGATCCTCATGAATCCTTAAATAGGGGTGAGGATGTACAACTTTTAGTCCGTTATTTGCAGCACTTGTGTTAGCAGCATTCAAACGTTCACCAGTAAAGCATTTTCAAACATTTGGATCCTTTCCGTACTCACGGTATACAGACTCCAACATGTCTCAGAAACAGCAAGAAAGACAAGAAGTTGACCCAAGCTCTATTCCATGGTATGAGTCCCTAGACCCTTATATCAGCTCTCTTCCTTGGGATGAACAGGTAGAATTAGAGGAAAAGCGACTGGAAGAAATAGAGAATGAAAATCTCATGAACAGAGAGAAGATTAAGATCCTGACGGAAGAAAATGAGAGAAAGAGCGCTAAATTAGAAGAATTATCCTACCAGCTTCAAGAAAAACAGGGTATTATTGAGGAGACACAAAGGGATCTCCAAGATGAGAAGAATCAGGAGCTCCAAGAAAAGCTTGATGGAGCTCTGGAAAAAATTAAAGATCTGCTCCAAAAGGAGACAAAAGAGAGCATTAAAGGGGATAAAATACTCAAGAAGAATCAGGAGCTCCAAGAAAAGCTTGACGAAGCTCTGGAAAAAAATAAAGATCTGCTCCAAAAGGAGAAAAAGGAGAGCATAAAACAGGATAAAATGCTCAAGAAGAATCAGGAGCTCCAAGAAAAGCTTGATGGATCTCTGGAAAAAATGAAAGATCTGCTCCAAAAGGAGAAAAAAGAGAGCATTAAAGGGGATAAAATGCTCAAGAAGAATCAGGAGCTCCAAGAGAAGCTTGACAAAGCTCTGGAAAAAAATAAAGATCTGCTCCAAAAGGAGAAAAAAGAGAGCATAAAACAGGAAAACATGCTCAAGAAGAATCAGGAGCTCCAAGAGAAGCTTGACGAAGCTCTGGAAAAACTGAAAGAAATCCACCAAGAAGAGAAACAACAGTCCACACAGCAGAGAGACGTGCAGAGCAAACTCCAAGGCATGGAGGAAAAATACAAAGCGCTGCAGGTGAAACATGATAAAACTCTGCACAAAAATCAACAGTTGCTTCAAGACAAGAAGCAAATGGAAATGAAACTGAAAGAAATGGACTCCAATGTTGACGAGATGGAGGAAAAACACAGATTGCTCCAAATCAGGCTCGATAAAACAGTGCACAGAAATAAAGAGTTCATTCAAGAGAGAGAGGAACAAGAAATGCTCGAGAAAGAAACGGACTCCAAGCTTGAAGTCTTGGAGGAAGAACTGAAAATGCTGCAAATGACTCTTGAGGAAACACTCCTCAAAAATAAAGAGATGCTTCACGAGAAAGACCAACAGAAAATACATCAGGAAGAAATGGATTGCAAGCTGAGGAACATCGAGAAACAAAATGAAGGCTTGCAAGTAATGCTTGATGAAGCTCTGGAGAGAAATAAAGAGATCCTTCACGAGAAAGACCAACAAAAAATACAAAAGGAAGAAATGGATTGCAAGCTGAGGAATATCGAGAAACAAAATGAAGGCTTGCAGGTTATGCTTGATGAAGCTCTGGAAAGAAATAAGGAGATCCTCCAAGACAAGAAACAAGAGCCCGTAGAGCAGAGCGACCTGCAGAACAAACTCCAAGCCATGGAGGAAAAACACAAAGCTCTGCAGGTGAAGCATGACAAAACTCTGCACAAAAATCAACAGTTGCTTCAAGACAAGAAGCAAATGGAAATGAAACTGAAAGAAATGGACTCCAAGCTTGACGAGATGGAGGAAAAACACAGATTGCTCCAAATCAGGCTCGATAAAAAAATGCACAGAAATAAAGAGTTCATTCAAGAGAGAGAGCAACAAGAAATGCTCGAGAAAGAAACGGACCGCAAGTTTGAAGTCTTAGAGGAAAAATGCAAAATGCTCCAAATAACTCTTGAGGAAACACTCCTCAAAAATAAAGAGTTGCTTCATGAGAAAGACCAACAGAAAATACAACAGGAAGAAATGGATTGCAAGCTGAGGAACATCGAGAAACAAAATGAAGGCTTGCAAGTAATTCTTGATGAAGCACTGGAGAGAAATAAAGAGTTCCTCCAAGACAAGAAACAAGAGCCTGTAGAGCAGAGAGACCTGCAGAGCAAACTCCAAGCCATGGAGGAAAAATACAAAGCTCTGCAGGTGAAGCATGACAAAACTCTGCACAAAAATCAACAGTTGCTTCAAAACAAGAAGCAAATGGAAATGAAACAGAAGGAAATGGACTCCAAGCTTGATGAGATGGAGGAAAAACACAGATCGCTCCAAATCAGGCTCGATAAAAAAATGCACAGAAATAAAGAGTTCATTCAAGAGAGAGAGCAACTAGAAATGCTCGAGAAAGAAACAGACCGCAAGTTTGAAGTCTTAGAGGAAAAATGCAAAATGCTCCAAATAACTCTTGAGGAAACACTCCTCAAAAATAAAGAGTTGCTTCACGAGAAAGACCAACAGAAAATACAACAGAAAGAAATGGATTGCAAGCTGAGGAACATCGAGAAACAAAATGAAGGCTTGCAAGTAATTCTTGATGAAGCACTGGAGAGAAATAAAGAGTTCCTCCAAGACAAGAAACAAGAGCCCGTAGAGCAGAGAGACCTGCAGAGCAAACTCCAAGCAATGGAGGAAAAATACAAAGCTCTGCAGGTGAAGCATGACAAAACTCTGCACAAAAATCAACAGTTGCTTCAAAACAAGAAGCAAATGGAAATGAAACAGAAGGAAATGGACTCCAAGCTTGACGAGATGGAGGAAAAACACAGATCGCTCCAAATCAGGCTCGATAAAAAAGTGCACGGAAATAATGAGCTGCTTCAAGAAAAAGACCAACAGAAAATACAACAGGAAGAAGAAAAACTTGTTCTCCAGAGGAAAAATGAAGAACTCCAAGAATTGTATAATGAAACAAAGTACAAAACAACTGTACTGGAAGGAGAAAAGAAAAAACTGGAAAATCAATGCTCAGCGATGCAGAGTAGCATCAATAAAATGCTGAGAAAAAATACCGAACTTGAAGAACTTTCTAAGACCTTGAAGCACAAAAACACTGAAATCCAGGCGCAAAAGCAAGAACAACAGAAAACACATAAAGACCTGCAGTGTAGACTTCAAGATATCCAGAAGAGAAACCAGCAGCTGGAAGACATGCACACAGATGTGCACAATGCAAAGCGAATACAGGAGGCAACAGTTAAAGAACTGAAAGACCATCTTAAAGAAAAACAAGAACAATTAGAAGACATGGTGAAAAGATGTAACAAACTTGAGAAAGAAAACACAGAAACAATGGATGAGCTAAAAACCCTCATCATTGAGAAAAAGGTGCTCGTGGAAGAGTATCTGAAAAAGAAGACAAAACGCTTCTTCTGGTTCTGGAGGAGAGACACTGCTGCTTCTCACCTGATGTAACCTCGTCTTCCTCCACCTCTATTCCATTTTCATTTTCCCCCTTCCCCTTCCCCTTCCCCTTCCTCCTTTTTCTTTTTTCACCCTCACCCCCCGACCAGTTCCGGCAGTTGACTGCCCCCTCCTGAGCCTGGTTCTGCCATAGGTTTCTCCTTTAGGTTCCTTTCACTTTAAAGGAGTTTTTCCTATCCACTGTCGCCTGGTGCTTGCTCAGAGGGGATTGTTGGGGTTTTCTACGGAAGCGTAGAGCTGCCACCCAGGCAAAAGAAAAATACAAGTGTATCACGTTATAACGTGAAAAGTTTATTGTTCTAACAAGATACTTTTCCTGTTTGTACAATATACTATCATGTTTGTACAATATACTTTTCACGTTTGAACAACATAATATCACGTTATTACAATATACATAATTATCACGTTCGTACAAAATAATATTTATATTGTACGAACGTGATAATTATATTGTACGAACCTGATAGTATATTGTACAAACAGGAAAAGTATCTTGTTAGAACAATAAACTTTTCACGTTATAACGTGATACACTTGTATTTTTCTTTTGCCTGGGTGGCAGCTCTACGCTTCCGTAGTTTTCTCTCCCCTTTCTTTCCTTCTTTCTATCCCCCCTTTTCCCCCTTCTACCTTTTCCTTTACCCAATAAACACAATTGGCCACATTTTACATGTGTTTGAAAAATGTCTTCAACTCATCTTAGGTATAAAAACAAGAAATAGGTAATAGCTGCATGTGTGTTTGTGTGTGTGCATAATATACATACTTGTAACCCAGAAGGAATTAATACTAGATGGGTAGAGACAGGTTTTAAAGACTAGAAATGAAAACATGTGAGTCCTTTCTTTAAATAATAATATATAATTCCCTATATTCCCATATATTCCAAACAACGGTAGTAAGTAACAAAGTTTCAAATTTGTCTTTCACTTTGACTCTTAATTTATTAACCATGAACAAGAGGTCAGAGGTCAAATGTGGCACGATACCTTAAATCTTTCTATGATACTTTCTGTATGTGGATCAGAGATGGACAACACGCATAGTCTGATTACTTTTTTCAAGTAACGAGTAAAGTAAGGGATTACTATTGCAAAAAAGGTAATTAGATTACTGTTACTTTCCCGTAAGCAGGCTACATTACTGCGTTACTAATCCTCGTCATTTTCTTCGCGAGAGTGTCTCATGACAATGACGTACGAGCGTGCGACGTCCGTGGCAGCAACAGACGTGTGTAGATCAACAAAGGATAATATGGAGTGCAGGAGAGAGTACGACCATGCAGGGTTTAAAGCTTGGAAGTACTGACATTACTTTGACTTTGATTATGTAAAAAGTGACAAAAACATAGAAAACATACGGTAGTGAAGTCAAGTTTTTGTGATTAAGTTCTTAGCTCCTTGTTTTAGTTTTGTTGTCGTCCTCCCCGGTGTTCCCCTGACTTTCTTGGTATTTGATGCATGAAGGCTTCCTCGGCTCAGCTCCCGTCCCCACACCCTGCCGTCACTTTTTTAAATACTTCCATCACACCAACAGGCACTTTAGAATCACCAATTGACAAGCATGTCTTTGGACAGGCTCAAACCGGAGAGGTGATCAATGGACCACAGCGCTGCACACCCCTGGCAACTTTGGGGGTAAAGCCACTGGTTTGTGGTGGTTGCCAGGTGAAATCAGGGTCTGCTGCACCAAAAACATAATTGTGATTGCTTTGGTTGCAATCAGATTGCCATAGTCATCTGCAGTTTGCATGTAGGATGCCAACTACTCACCAAGCGGTGGGAAAAGTTTGGTTTGGTTTAGTTTGGCGTTCATCTTTACTTTTGTGTCCTTTCTAAAAACACTGACATATAGGTCTGGTCTACCTGGACTGGCAGCATGCTCGAGGTGTCCCAGGCTCGTCTGTTTGGTGACGCGGTAGATGAGCTCGCCCGGCTCGCTTTCCTGGTCGCTGGCTGACAGCTGCAGCGTGGTCAGCTTCTGAAAAATTACATTTTCTTATGTTGCAAGTCTCAAATCTTGATTGCCTAGATCCATTATACTATCCATATGTGCTTTAAGCAGTAAATCTCAGGTAAAATGAACTGTTCTATCTGCCAGGAAGGACTCAAACACAGACCCAAGATAAACAAAGACTGGATACAGTCGTTATATTATCTGCATGTCGTTTGAAATCTACAAGACTCCATGTCTGTGTAGGTTCCTAGTCATGGTTGTCTTAAGACCTTGAAAAAAAAAAGCAGCCTGACTCCTTTAAAACATTTTACTTCTCATCCAAGTGGTTTCTTCAGCTTGAAAAACAAAAAGGTGGAGAGTCCCAGCTATTTAAACCCTAGTGCAGGTTGTTCTCTATGGAGGTGGTAGCTGACCTACCTACTATTAATCATGAGCTAAGGTCTGAAAAACCGCATGTGTCATTACCAACAGGGGTTCCAAGTAAAACCACTGGCATCATGGGAGAGTGTCTGCGTCTAAATTTCACTCTTTCATGGATGCCAGCATATGCTTGTCAAATAAAGCCTGATTTTAATTTAGTTTTCTTTCTATAAATAGAGATATTTCTAAACTGGAAATGTACAAACTTTCAAACTGGCGCAAAAAAAAGCGCAAACTGGCGCAAAAAAGAAATTCACTGCATGTACATATTATACTAGAGACTACATAACCACAGCTGTAGCTCAGGAGGTAGAGCTGGTCACCTACTGATTGGAAGGTTGGTGGTTCGATCCCTGGCTCAAGTATCCTTGGGCATGATACTAACCCCAACTTGCTTCCATCGGAGTATGAATGTACTTAGAAAGCACTACGTAAAGATAAAGTGCTTGTGAGAATGGGTGTGATTGGGTGAATGAGGCATGTTGTATAGAGCGCTTTGAGTACTCCGGGAGAGTAGAAAAGCGCTATATAAGAATCAGTCCATTTACCACCAGAGGTGTAAGCACATTTTGCAAGGCACTCATTATACATTAAAACAGTTTTATAAACCTTCATATATGTGAGATAAGGAAACCAATGAACAGCCTCAAACATAAACGAACAGGTGGAGATGCAGACTGTATTTTCAGATTTCAACTCCACCACAAATCAAACTTCCATATAGTCAAGAAAGTAAGACTGAATGAAGACAGATTAAAAATTAATTGCATCTGCTCACACATTACTCAGCTGTAGGGTTTTCTAAGTACTCAGATGTAACACTGTGGAGGAAAACCCAAAAAAATGGCAAACAGAAGTTCATTCTAATAAATTGGAAATGTGGGTCACGTCCGTCAAATTGAGAAAGAAACTTGTCACAGTGAAGACAAAAAACAATGTATAAAAGTCAAAACATTTTAATTCAATCATTAATAACACAGATAAAAATAGTAAGAACACTCCGTGTAATAAACATCTTCAGGTATGCTGGGTTGTCCTTCTTGTCACCTCATGTGAGCAGACAATGCAAACCAACCTTCTCGAGCTCTCTCCTTGTCCATCTATTGACAATAAAAGTTTTTTTCAAATCCAAGCAACGACATGTAAATAATGCACAGTGTGTGTGTGTGTGTGTTTGTGTACCTGTGTTTTGCCATCCCTGGTTTCTCTTTCAAAACTGTAAGAAGATGCATTAGAGCCAGCAAACCTGCAGCAAAGATAATTAATCATCTACATCATCTGATCTTCAGTCAGTCAGTTCTTCTTCCTGACATCATCACTTTGTGTCTGTTTAACCTTCTGTAAAACTTAAAAGTCCTACCCTTTCGTGGTCCTCGGGACCAAAAATGGTCCCGCCCCAAAAAGTGCTCTAAAAATGTTGTATATTAATATTTTTTTTCACTTTAAACAAGTCAGTCTTTTAAAACTACTTCTGCTTAAAATATCCATATCAAGTTTTAATTATATTTTCATTGTTTTAACCCTTTAAATACCAGTTTGGGTACATGAGCGCCCTGTGTTTTTTTTTAAACACATATAGCAGACTGCAAATATTTGCATCAAAGCAAACCTGCCCTAAAATTTAAAAACTGATTCTATTTATTAATGTGAAGACCCCTGAAAAAGATAAGAACTGTGCTTCAGCATATTTACATGAGACTTTCAGCATTAGTGATGCTAAATCAGTAATAGTAACAAACATTTTACACATCAAGCATTTCTAAAATGTGCTTTTGCTGCTATCTAAAGATTTCAAACTAGGAATTCGTGTCTCCTCGCATCCCCATTGATGACATGACTTTTTAAATAAAACAAACATTTAATAAGAAATGAATGTATCCTATATCCTATAAACTAAAAGATGCAGTGACAATGGTACCATGCTCTTATTTTTTGTTTATGTGAGTAAAGCCTGCATGGATTATCTTTAGTTTGAATAATAATCTCCACAAGCTTGTGTGACAAAACCTTTTTTGATATCCGGCAGTACCTTTTTAAGGAGGTGCACCAAACGTCCCAGTGTAGAGACCAAGGCCACAGAAAATCCAGTAAGGCTTTGTGTTCTGTGCTTTTTGGGACTCTGTGCAGATGTTGGTGCTGTATCAGGGCTCAGTGCGTCCAAATCCGACTCCACCTGACCCAACATGGCCTGCAGCAGCCCCAGACTGGACTGATCCCCGCTGAGAGAGGCAACAGAGGAGCCATCCAGCTCTGAACCCTGGGAAACACACTTCCTGCCTCTGCTGGTGTGATTACTGATCCAGTCTGTTCAGCATATAAAAGAAGAACAACATCGATTTTCTGACATGGTCTCATCTTCAAACAGAGTATTTCATTTTGGAGAAAATCCATCCCTTGCAGATATTACCTGACTTGCTCTGAGGCGGTTCAGAATTAAGAACCTGAGAAACCAGGACTGATGTTTCCTCTCTGGCGTCCTCCGACTGACTCTGTCTGGACCGAACACGCTGAACAGCCACGGTGGCATTGAGAGCTGAAATGACCTTAGATAAGTGTTTATTTCACCTCAAATGCCAGATTGTAATAGATGATTTCTGTCTGAGCTGGTGCACTGTCTGATGTACAGGGTGTCACGGGACTATTATCCTTGTCTCCATGGTGACGGATTTGATTTGGACAGCATTAGTTTTCCAAAGTTTAAAACCACCACCTTTCACATCTGGAACATATGAAAAATAAATCCACTGGGGTTGAGAACAATTTGTTTCTGAGATAAATTCACCACAGAAGGTGATGCAATGGCTTAAAATGTTTTTTGGTGTGTCTTGTATATTTTAAAGATGATTCATTTATGATGATTACAAATAAGTTTTAATGTATCAACAAACAAAGTTCATATCACATGTGTTTTTTAAGCCTTTTCTTCTGCAAACCACTTTGCAACCAACTTTCTTTTTCAATTTGTCAATAACTTCTATGTGGACGCTGGGTTAGGAACTACAGTTCTGGGAATCCTTGATTTGAACATTTTAAGGTTCAGCTATTTTATTTGTAACTGTAGGTAGATTTGTTCTCGTGAATTGAAGAAAAAACAGAAAACAAAAAAGTACAGCAAAAAATACTGACAACAAAAATTAACACTAATTTTGGCCATCATATAATCCACAAATGTGACTTTTTAAACCTTGTTGTTTTACAGTTTGGGACCAGAAACCTTTGTCCGGGAGGAAGAAAACGATTCTCACTGTGTAAAGGATTATCAAGAAAAATTAAACCAGCTGACCGCTGTAACTGTCTGGTGTACAGGAAAATTCAGCTGTGGTTCTCCAATCAGCCTGTTAGACCACTTAACAATCTGAGAGAGTTTCTGAACTCTTTTCAGATAACTATCCAAACCACAACACCAAAAAGGACAAAACAGATTCAATAAAAGCACGATGAAATAAAACCATCATGGTTTCATCAACGTGGAAACAAGAAAGCCTTCTTAAACACAAGAGCCGCTGGGGCCTCTTTCTGCACACATCTTCAGTGTTTGCTTTGAAATTCAGCTTTGAATCAAAAGGGAGATATTTATAACACTGAACACTTTCCACATTTTGACTGCACACTCCTAAGTTAGAGGCAGGGTAACGATGCTGTAAGGCATGGCCCTCTCTACCTAAATAACTAAAAAAAGACCACAATTAGTGACCGAAACATAGTGTTGTATTAAATGAAACTCAGTAAGAAATTGTTTGGAAATTGCCTCCCCCTGCAGGCCATAACAAAAACTGCACTCTCATGGGACCACCTTCTTGCTCCTTTCTTAACCTCAGGCTATCCATGTTTGCACATGGAAGTGTAGGATATCCCAGAACACAGCTGTACCTGCAAATATTAATGAGTTCAGATGGATTAATAATTGTTTTTGACCAAAGGTCTCCTGCCTATATGATAAATTGGTAATGGTCAGGTTTTGCTTTCCCCTCCAGCCCTCAGGAGAAGATACAGGAGTGTAACAGTATGATCATTTGACTCAATGATAAAACACCCAGGACTTTTAATTACCTGCAGCGCAAACACATATGCGACAGACACCAGGTTTTATGAGTGCAGTGTGTCCAATACCAAATCAAATGCCTGCGTCAGTGCATCACTACATGCTGCATTTCGGTTTGCTGGCTAGTAGCAGCAGCAGCTACGCTCAGATGATCAAGCTAAATTTCTGACACTATCACAGTGTTATTCCACACTACACACTGTGATGCAGGACCAGGACTAAGTTATAGGAACTGACGTGAGATGACAAAGCTTTGAGAGCAGCTCCATGAAAATATAAAAATATCAGTGTTATCCTTCAGCCTCTTAGTAGCTGCACATATAGAATAAATGTCAAAATCCTGCATCACCTCAATCTCCAGTGACAAGACTTGGCATCAGACCTTGAGGTCAAGGTCACGAAGATTCAAACTTTTTCGAGTCTTGTGTTAGATGTATCTATGGTATCAATTTGAAAATACAACATTGCTTCGTTTTCAAGTTATTGTATTTGCAAACCTGGGCGTCCATGGCACCGTGGCAAGGTCGTGGCGTCTCTTTCCGTTATACGTGTGTTGTCTTATCCTTCATATTTTGTTGTGACATGTGTTTGTAAGCCACCATGGCATTTTCTGGCCACACACTGAGTTTGTTTCCTCAATTTGGCTCTTATCAAATTTACAAGGGGATAAAACTAAACTGAGACTAAAGTTAAACTGAAATAACAATGCTTCTCTTTACTCTGTGTTGCCTCTGAAGTATAAAACCCAGTGGGAAACATAATCAGGTTTGTCTGCAACAATCCAGCATCACTCAGCGTGAAACTAAAGGTGACTGTCTTAAAAACAAGAACCAGATTTTTTTTTTGCTCTCCAGGAGTTTTGTTATCCTCGTTTATTGGGGATGCAAAGACATGATACAGCCGTTTGTAAGACAACACATTTGTGGTTATTCCTGACATACAAAGTGTGCAACAGACACATTACATAGTTATCTATGATGTGCATTAATGAGGAAAAGGCCAAAACTTCTTCTGAATTTACACTTTCATTGAGTTCTAGCTGTGATATTTCATTTCCCAATATTTTCACATGGAACAGTTTAACAAACCCATAATACTATCATATAAATTGTAATATTGAATAAAACAAAGAGTCAAACAGAAAAACAAACCAAAATTTGTTTTGTATAAGCTACCAGAATACCTATATTAGTTCCTTTCAGATTAATCAAAGTTTATTTTAGTTGTTGTTCTAACTCTCTGATCAATACAATTGATAGAACTCCACTCAGTTCTATCGATTTAATTTAGCCTGATTCAGTCCACCCAATGCTTTCACTCACTGTATGTGCAAACTGTCTGGTTATGATACCCAGTAACAGTTCAACGAGTTACCAATACAACGCAAACAAAATTAATTTGTCTTGAAAGGTGCTGTATAAATAAAACTGTACTTTTACTTACTTTCTTTACTCACTTTGTATGTTATTGCAATAATACTTTTTTTTTTTTTTTTTTTTTTTTTTTTTTTACAAAAATAACAGGGATTGAAACTTTATTGGTAATTTTCCAAGTAAAAAATTATCCTCATTCAAAAGTCATGTAAGAACCTCATTGGCTTACGGAATGTTGATGTTATTTAAAAAAAATTCATACAAAAATATGACATCATTCAAAAATGTCATGTGACAACCTCATTGGCTTATGGAATTCTGATGTCACAGGCTTCTAAAGCTTTGATCCTTTGATCCTTTGATCCTCATGAATCCTTAAATAGGGGTGAGGATGTACAACTTTTAGTCCGTTATTTGCAGCACTTGTGTTAGCAGCATTCAAACGTTCACCAGTAAAGCATTTTCAAACATTTGGATCCTTTCCGTACTCACGGTATACAGACTCCAACATGTCTCAGAAACAGCAAGAAAGACAAGAAGTTGACCCAAGCTCTATTCCATGGTATGAGTCCCTAGACCCTTATATCAGCTCTCTTCCTTGGGATGAACAGGTAGAATTAGAGGAAAAGCGACTGGAAGAAATAGAGAATGAAAATCTCATGAACAGAGAGAAGATTAAGATCCTGACGGAAGAAAATGAGAGAAAGAGCGCTAAATTAGAAGAATTATCCTACCAGCTTCAAGAAAAACAGGGTATTATTGAGGAGACACAAAGGGATCTCCAAGATGAGAAGAATCAGGAGCTCCAAGAAAAGCTTGATGGAGCTCTGGAAAAAATTAAAGATCTGCTCCAAAAGGAGACAAAAGAGAGCATTAAAGGGGATAAAATACTCAAGAAGAATCAGGAGCTCCAAGAAAAGCTTGACGAAGCTCTGGAAAAAAATAAAGATCTGCTCCAAAAGGAGAAAAAGGAGAGCATAAAACAGGATAAAATGCTCAAGAAGAATCAGGAGCTCCAAGAAAAGCTTGATGGATCTCTGGAAAAAATGAAAGATCTGCTCCAAAAGGAGAAAAAAGAGAGCATTAAAGGGGATAAAATGCTCAAGAAGAATCAGGAGCTCCAAGAGAAGCTTGACAAAGCTCTGGAAAAAAATAAAGATCTGCTCCAAAAGGAGAAAAAAGAGAGCATAAAACAGGAAAACATGCTCAAGAAGAATCAGGAGCTCCAAGAGAAGCTTGACGAAGCTCTGGAAAAACTGAAAGAAATCCACCAAGAAGAGAAACAACAGTCCACACAGCAGAGAGACGTGCAGAGCAAACTCCAAGGCATGGAGGAAAAATACAAAGCGCTGCAGGTGAAACATGATAAAACTCTGCACAAAAATCAACAGTTGCTTCAAGACAAGAAGCAAATGGAAATGAAACTGAAAGAAATGGACTCCAATGTTGACGAGATGGAGGAAAAACACAGATTGCTCCAAATCAGGCTCGATAAAACAGTGCACAGAAATAAAGAGTTCATTCAAGAGAGAGAGGAACAAGAAATGCTCGAGAAAGAAACGGACTCCAAGCTTGAAGTCTTGGAGGAAGAACTGAAAATGCTGCAAATGACTCTTGAGGAAACACTCCTCAAAAATAAAGAGATGCTTCACGAGAAAGACCAACAGAAAATACATCAGGAAGAAATGGATTGCAAGCTGAGGAACATCGAGAAACAAAATGAAGGCTTGCAAGTAATGCTTGATGAAGCTCTGGAGAGAAATAAAGAGATCCTTCACGAGAAAGACCAACAAAAAATACAAAAGGAAGAAATGGATTGCAAGCTGAGGAATATCGAGAAACAAAATGAAGGCTTGCAGGTTATGCTTGATGAAGCTCTGGAAAGAAATAAGGAGATCCTCCAAGACAAGAAACAAGAGCCCGTAGAGCAGAGCGACCTGCAGAACAAACTCCAAGCCATGGAGGAAAAACACAAAGCTCTGCAGGTGAAGCATGACAAAACTCTGCACAAAAATCAACAGTTGCTTCAAGACAAGAAGCAAATGGAAATGAAACTGAAAGAAATGGACTCCAAGCTTGACGAGATGGAGGAAAAACACAGATTGCTCCAAATCAGGCTCGATAAAAAAATGCACAGAAATAAAGAGTTCATTCAAGAGAGAGAGCAACAAGAAATGCTCGAGAAAGAAACGGACCGCAAGTTTGAAGTCTTAGAGGAAAAATGCAAAATGCTCCAAATAACTCTTGAGGAAACACTCCTCAAAAATAAAGAGTTGCTTCATGAGAAAGACCAACAGAAAATACAACAGGAAGAAATGGATTGCAAGCTGAGGAACATCGAGAAACAAAATGAAGGCTTGCAAGTAATTCTTGATGAAGCACTGGAGAGAAATAAAGAGTTCCTCCAAGACAAGAAACAAGAGCCTGTAGAGCAGAGAGACCTGCAGAGCAAACTCCAAGCCATGGAGGAAAAATACAAAGCTCTGCAGGTGAAGCATGACAAAACTCTGCACAAAAATCAACAGTTGCTTCAAAACAAGAAGCAAATGGAAATGAAACAGAAGGAAATGGACTCCAAGCTTGATGAGATGGAGGAAAAACACAGATCGCTCCAAATCAGGCTCGATAAAAAAATGCACAGAAATAAAGAGTTCATTCAAGAGAGAGAGCAACTAGAAATGCTCGAGAAAGAAACAGACCGCAAGTTTGAAGTCTTAGAGGAAAAATGCAAAATGCTCCAAATAACTCTTGAGGAAACACTCCTCAAAAATAAAGAGTTGCTTCACGAGAAAGACCAACAGAAAATACAACAGAAAGAAATGGATTGCAAGCTGAGGAACATCGAGAAACAAAATGAAGGCTTGCAAGTAATTCTTGATGAAGCACTGGAGAGAAATAAAGAGTTCCTCCAAGACAAGAAACAAGAGCCCGTAGAGCAGAGAGACCTGCAGAGCAAACTCCAAGCAATGGAGGAAAAATACAAAGCTCTGCAGGTGAAGCATGACAAAACTCTGCACAAAAATCAACAGTTGCTTCAAAACAAGAAGCAAATGGAAATGAAACAGAAGGAAATGGACTCCAAGCTTGACGAGATGGAGGAAAAACACAGATCGCTCCAAATCAGGCTCGATAAAAAAGTGCACGGAAATAATGAGCTGCTTCAAGAAAAAGACCAACAGAAAATACAACAGGAAGAAGAAAAACTTGTTCTCCAGAGGAAAAATGAAGAACTCCAAGAATTGTATAATGAAACAAAGTACAAAACAACTGTACTGGAAGGAGAAAAGAAAAAACTGGAAAATCAATGCTCAGCGATGCAGAGTAGCATCAATAAAATGCTGAGAAAAAATACCGAACTTGAAGAACTTTCTAAGACCTTGAAGCACAAAAACACTGAAATCCAGGCGCAAAAGCAAGAACAACAGAAAACACATAAAGACCTGCAGTGTAGACTTCAAGATATCCAGAAGAGAAACCAGCAGCTGGAAGACATGCACACAGATGTGCACAATGCAAAGCGAATACAGGAGGCAACAGTTAAAGAACTGAAAGACCATCTTAAAGAAAAACAAGAACAATTAGAAGACATGGTGAAAAGATGTAACAAACTTGAGAAAGAAAACACAGAAACAATGGATGAGCTAAAAACCCTCATCATTGAGAAAAAGGTGCTCGTGGAAGAGTATCTGAAAAAGAAGACAAAACGCTTCTTCTGGTTCTGGAGGAGAGACACTGCTGCTTCTCACCTGATGTAACCTCGTCTTCCTCCACCTCTATTCCATTTTCATTTTCCCCCTTCCCCTTCCCCTTCCCCTTCCTCCTTTTTCTTTTTTCACCCTCACCCCCCGACCAGTTCCGGCAGTTGACTGCCCCCTCCTGAGCCTGGTTCTGCCATAGGTTTCTCCTTTAGGTTCCTTTCACTTTAAAGGAGTTTTTCCTATCCACTGTCGCCTGGTGCTTGCTCAGAGGGGATTGTTGGGGTTTTCTACGGAAGCGTAGAGCTGCCACCCAGGCAAAAGAAAAATACAAGTGTATCACGTTATAACGTGAAAAGTTTATTGTTCTAACAAGATACTTTTCCTGTTTGTACAATATACTATCATGTTTGTACAATATACTTTTCACGTTTGAACAACATAATATCACGTTATTACAATATACATAATTATCACGTTCGTACAAAATAATATTTATATTGTACGAACGTGATAATTATATTGTACGAACCTGATAGTATATTGTACAAACAGGAAAAGTATCTTGTTAGAACAATAAACTTTTCACGTTATAACGTGATACACTTGTATTTTTCTTTTGCCTGGGTGGCAGCTCTACGCTTCCGTAGTTTTCTCTCCCCTTTCTTTCCTTCTTTCTATCCCCCCTTTTCCCCCTTCTACCTTTTCCTTTACCCAATAAACACAATTGGCCACATTTTACATGTGTTTGAAAAATGTCTTCAACTCATCTTAGGTATAAAAACAAGAAATAGGTAATAGCTGCATGTGTGTTTGTGTGTGTGCATAATATACATACTTGTAACCCAGAAGGAATTAATACTAGATGGGTAGAGACAGGTTTTAAAGACTAGAAATGAAAACATGTGAGTCCTTTCTTTAAATAATAATATATAATTCCCTATATTCCCATATATTCCAAACAACGGTAGTAAGTAACAAAGTTTCAAATTTGTCTTTCACTTTGACTCTTAATTTATTAACCATGAACAAGAGGTCAGAGGTCAAATGTGGCACGATACCTTAAATCTTTCTATGATACTTTCTGTATGTGGATCAGAGATGGACAACACGCATAGTCTGATTACTTTTTTCAAGTAACGAGTAAAGTAAGGGATTACTATTGCAAAAAAGGTAATTAGATTACTGTTACTTTCCCGTAAGCAGGCTACATTACTGCGTTACTAATCCTCGTCATTTTCTTCGCGAGAGTGTCTCATGACAATGACGTACGAGCGTGCGACGTCCGTGGCAGCAACAGACGTGTGTAGATCAACAAAGGATAATATGGAGTGCAGGAGAGAGTACGACCATGCAGGGTTTAAAGCTTGGAAGTACTGACATTACTTTGACTTTGATTATGTAAAAAGTGACAAAAACATAGAAAACATACGGTAGTGAAGTCAAGTTTTTGTGATTAAGTTCTTAGCTCCTTGTTTTAGTTTTGTTGTCGTCCTCCCCGGTGTTCCCCTGACTTTCTTGGTATTTGATGCATGAAGGCTTCCTCGGCTCAGCTCCCGTCCCCACACCCTGCCGTCACTTTTTTAAATACTTCCATCACACCAACAGGCACTTTAGAATCACCAATTGACAAGCATGTCTTTGGACAGGCTCAAACCGGAGAGGTGATCAATGGACCACAGCGCTGCACACCCCTGGCAACTTTGGGGGTAAAGCCACTGGTTTGTGGTGGTTGCCAGGTGAAATCAGGGTCTGCTGCACCAAAAACATAATTGTGATTGCTTTGGTTGCAATCAGATTGCCATAGTCATCTGCAGTTTGCATGTAGGATGCCAACTACTCACCAAGCGGTGGGAAAAGTTTGGTTTGGTTTAGTTTGGCGTTCATCTTTACTTTTGTGTCCTTTCTAAAAACACTGACATATAGGTCTGGTCTACCTGGACTGGCAGCATGCTCGAGGTGTCCCAGGCTCGTCTGTTTGGTGACGCGGTAGATGAGCTCGCCCGGCTCGCTTTCCTGGTCGCTGGCTGACAGCTGCAGCGTGGTCAGCTTCTGAAAAATTACATTTTCTTATGTTGCAAGTCTCAAATCTTGATTGCCTAGATCCATTATACTATCCATATGTGCTTTAAGCAGTAAATCTCAGGTAAAATGAACTGTTCTATCTGCCAGGAAGGACTCAAACACAGACCCAAGATAAACAAAGACTGGATACAGTCGTTATATTATCTGCATGTCGTTTGAAATCTACAAGACTCCATGTCTGTGTAGGTTCCTAGTCATGGTTGTCTTAAGACCTTGAAAAAAAAAAGCAGCCTGACTCCTTTAAAACATTTTACTTCTCATCCAAGTGGTTTCTTCAGCTTGAAAAACAAAAAGGTGGAGAGTCCCAGCTATTTAAACCCTAGTGCAGGTTGTTCTCTATGGAGGTGGTAGCTGACCTACCTACTATTAATCATGAGCTAAGGTCTGAAAAACCGCATGTGTCATTACCAACAGGGGTTCCAAGTAAAACCACTGGCATCATGGGAGAGTGTCTGCGTCTAAATTTCACTCTTTCATGGATGCCAGCATATGCTTGTCAAATAAAGCCTGATTTTAATTTAGTTTTCTTTCTATAAATAGAGATATTTCTAAACTGGAAATGTACAAACTTTCAAACTGGCGCAAAAAAAAGCGCAAACTGGCGCAAAAAAGAAATTCACTGCATGTACATATTATACTAGAGACTACATAACCACAGCTGTAGCTCAGGAGGTAGAGCTGGTCACCTACTGATTGGAAGGTTGGTGGTTCGATCCCTGGCTCAAGTATCCTTGGGCATGATACTAACCCCAACTTGCTTCCATCGGAGTATGAATGTACTTAGAAAGCACTACGTAAAGATAAAGTGCTTGTGAGAATGGGTGTGATTGGGTGAATGAGGCATGTTGTATAGAGCGCTTTGAGTACTCCGGGAGAGTAGAAAAGCGCTATATAAGAATCAGTCCATTTACCACCAGAGGTGTAAGCACATTTTGCAAGGCACTCATTATACATTAAAACAGTTTTATAAACCTTCATATATGTGAGATAAGGAAACCAATGAACAGCCTCAAACATAAACGAACAGGTGGAGATGCAGACTGTATTTTCAGATTTCAACTCCACCACAAATCAAACTTCCATATAGTCAAGAAAGTAAGACTGAATGAAGACAGATTAAAAATTAATTGCATCTGCTCACACATTACTCAGCTGTAGGGTTTTCTAAGTACTCAGATGTAACACTGTGGAGGAAAACCCAAAAAAATGGCAAACAGAAGTTCATTCTAATAAATTGGAAATGTGGGTCACGTCCGTCAAATTGAGAAAGAAACTTGTCACAGTGAAGACAAAAAACAATGTATAAAAGTCAAAACATTTTAATTCAATCATTAATAACACAGATAAAAATAGTAAGAACACTCCGTGTAATAAACATCTTCAGGTATGCTGGGTTGTCCTTCTTGTCACCTCATGTGAGCAGACAATGCAAACCAACCTTCTCGAGCTCTCTCCTTGTCCATCTATTGACAATAAAAGTTTTTTTCAAATCCAAGCAACGACATGTAAATAATGCACAGTGTGTGTGTGTGTGTGTTTGTGTACCTGTGTTTTGCCATCCCTGGTTTCTCTTTCAAAACTGTAAGAAGATGCATTAGAGCCAGCAAACCTGCAGCAAAGATAATTAATCATCTACATCATCTGATCTTCAGTCAGTCAGTTCTTCTTCCTGACATCATCACTTTGTGTCTGTTTAACCTTCTGTAAAACTTAAAAGTCCTACCCTTTCGTGGTCCTCGGGACCAAAAATGGTCCCGCCCCAAAAAGTGCTCTAAAAATGTTGTATATTAATATTTTTTTTCACTTTAAACAAGTCAGTCTTTTAAAACTACTTCTGCTTAAAATATCCATATCAAGTTTTAATTATATTTTCATTGTTTTAACCCTTTAAATACCAGTTTGGGTACATGAGCGCCCTGTGTTTTTTTTTAAACACATATAGCAGACTGCAAATATTTGCATCAAAGCAAACCTGCCCTAAAATTTAAAAACTGATTCTATTTATTAATGTGAAGACCCCTGAAAAAGATAAGAACTGTGCTTCAGCATATTTACATGAGACTTTCAGCATTAGTGATGCTAAATCAGTAATAGTAACAAACATTTTACACATCAAGCATTTCTAAAATGTGCTTTTGCTGCTATCTAAAGATTTCAAACTAGGAATTCGTGTCTCCTCGCATCCCCATTGATGACATGACTTTTTAAATAAAACAAACATTTAATAAGAAATGAATGTATCCTATATCCTATAAACTAAAAGATGCAGTGACAATGGTACCATGCTCTTATTTTTTGTTTATGTGAGTAAAGCCTGCATGGATTATCTTTAGTTTGAATAATAATCTCCACAAGCTTGTGTGACAAAACCTTTTTTGATATCCGGCAGTACCTTTTTAAGGAGGTGCACCAAACGTCCCAGTGTAGAGACCAAGGCCACAGAAAATCCAGTAAGGCTTTGTGTTCTGTGCTTTTTGGGACTCTGTGCAGATGTTGGTGCTGTATCAGGGCTCAGTGCGTCCAAATCCGACTCCACCTGACCCAACATGGCCTGCAGCAGCCCCAGACTGGACTGATCCCCGCTGAGAGAGGCAACAGAGGAGCCATCCAGCTCTGAACCCTGGGAAACACACTTCCTGCCTCTGCTGGTGTGATTACTGATCCAGTCTGTTCAGCATATAAAAGAAGAACAACATCGATTTTCTGACATGGTCTCATCTTCAAACAGAGTATTTCATTTTGGAGAAAATCCATCCCTTGCAGATATTACCTGACTTGCTCTGAGGCGGTTCAGAATTAAGAACCTGAGAAACCAGGACTGATGTTTCCTCTCTGGCGTCCTCCGACTGACTCTGTCTGGACCGAACACGCTGAACAGCCACGGTGGCATTGAGAGCTGAAATGACCTTAGATAAGTGTTTATTTCACCTCAAATGCCAGATTGTAATAGATGATTTCTGTCTGAGCTGGTGCACTGTCTGATGTACAGGGTGTCACGGGACTATTATCCTTGTCTCCATGGTGACGGATTTGATTTGGACAGCATTAGTTTTCCAAAGTTTAAAACCACCACCTTTCACATCTGGAACATATGAAAAATAAATCCACTGGGGTTGAGAACAATTTGTTTCTGAGATAAATTCACCACAGAAGGTGATGCAATGGCTTAAAATGTTTTTTGGTGTGTCTTGTATATTTTAAAGATGATTCATTTATGATGATTACAAATAAGTTTTAATGTATCAACAAACAAAGTTCATATCACATGTGTTTTTTAAGCCTTTTCTTCTGCAAACCACTTTGCAACCAACTTTCTTTTTCAATTTGTCAATAACTTCTATGTGGACGCTGGGTTAGGAACTACAGTTCTGGGAATCCTTGATTTGAACATTTTAAGGTTCAGCTATTTTATTTGTAACTGTAGGTAGATTTGTTCTCGTGAATTGAAGAAAAAACAGAAAACAAAAAAGTACAGCAAAAAATACTGACAACAAAAATTAACACTAATTTTGGCCATCATATAATCCACAAATGTGACTTTTTAAACCTTGTTGTTTTACAGTTTGGGACCAGAAACCTTTGTCCGGGAGGAAGAAAACGATTCTCACTGTGTAAAGGATTATCAAGAAAAATTAAACCAGCTGACCGCTGTAACTGTCTGGTGTACAGGAAAATTCAGCTGTGGTTCTCCAATCAGCCTGTTAGACCACTTAACAATCTGAGAGAGTTTCTGAACTCTTTTCAGATAACTATCCAAACCACAACACCAAAAAGGACAAAACAGATTCAATAAAAGCACGATGAAATAAAACCATCATGGTTTCATCAACGTGGAAACAAGAAAGCCTTCTTAAACACAAGAGCCGCTGGGGCCTCTTTCTGCACACATCTTCAGTGTTTGCTTTGAAATTCAGCTTTGAATCAAAAGGGAGATATTTATAACACTGAACACTTTCCACATTTTGACTGCACACTCCTAAGTTAGAGGCAGGGTAACGATGCTGTAAGGCATGGCCCTCTCTACCTAAATAACTAAAAAAAGACCACAATTAGTGACCGAAACATAGTGTTGTATTAAATGAAACTCAGTAAGAAATTGTTTGGAAATTGCCTCCCCCTGCAGGCCATAACAAAAACTGCACTCTCATGGGACCACCTTCTTGCTCCTTTCTTAACCTCAGGCTATCCATGTTTGCACATGGAAGTGTAGGATATCCCAGAACACAGCTGTACCTGCAAATATTAATGAGTTCAGATGGATTAATAATTGTTTTTGACCAAAGGTCTCCTGCCTATATGATAAATTGGTAATGGTCAGGTTTTGCTTTCCCCTCCAGCCCTCAGGAGAAGATACAGGAGTGTAACAGTATGATCATTTGACTCAATGATAAAACACCCAGGACTTTTAATTACCTGCAGCGCAAACACATATGCGACAGACACCAGGTTTTATGAGTGCAGTGTGTCCAATACCAAATCAAATGCCTGCGTCAGTGCATCACTACATGCTGCATTTCGGTTTGCTGGCTAGTAGCAGCAGCAGCTACGCTCAGATGATCAAGCTAAATTTCTGACACTATCACAGTGTTATTCCACACTACACACTGTGATGCAGGACCAGGACTAAGTTATAGGAACTGACGTGAGATGACAAAGCTTTGAGAGCAGCTCCATGAAAATATAAAAATATCAGTGTTATCCTTCAGCCTCTTAGTAGCTGCACATATAGAATAAATGTCAAAATCCTGCATCACCTCAATCTCCAGTGACAAGACTTGGCATCAGACCTTGAGGTCAAGGTCACGAAGATTCAAACTTTTTCGAGTCTTGTGTTAGATGTATCTATGGTATCAATTTGAAAATACAACATTGCTTCGTTTTCAAGTTATTGTATTTGCAAACCTGGGCGTCCATGGCACCGTGGCAAGGTCGTGGCGTCTCTTTCCGTTATACGTGTGTTGTCTTATCCTTCATATTTTGTTGTGACATGTGTTTGTAAGCCACCATGGCATTTTCTGGCCACACACTGAGTTTGTTTCCTCAATTTGGCTCTTATCAAATTTACAAGGGGATAAAACTAAACTGAGACTAAAGTTAAACTGAAATAACAATGCTTCTCTTTACTCTGTGTTGCCTCTGAAGTATAAAACCCAGTGGGAAACATAATCAGGTTTGTCTGCAACAATCCAGCATCACTCAGCGTGAAACTAAAGGTGACTGTCTTAAAAACAAGAACCAGATTTTTTTTTTGCTCTCCAGGAGTTTTGTTATCCTCGTTTATTGGGGATGCAAAGACATGATACAGCCGTTTGTAAGACAACACATTTGTGGTTATTCCTGACATACAAAGTGTGCAACAGACACATTACATAGTTATCTATGATGTGCATTAATGAGGAAAAGGCCAAAACTTCTTCTGAATTTACACTTTCATTGAGTTCTAGCTGTGATATTTCATTTCCCAATATTTTCACATGGAACAGTTTAACAAACCCATAATACTATCATATAAATTGTAATATTGAATAAAACAAAGAGTCAAACAGAAAAACAAACCAAAATTTGTTTTGTATAAGCTACCAGAATACCTATATTAGTTCCTTTCAGATTAATCAAAGTTTATTTTAGTTGTTGTTCTAACTCTCTGATCAATACAATTGATAGAACTCCACTCAGTTCTATCGATTTAATTTAGCCTGATTCAGTCCACCCAATGCTTTCACTCACTGTATGTGCAAACTGTCTGGTTATGATACCCAGTAACAGTTCAACGAGTTACCAATACAACGCAAACAAAATTAATTTGTCTTGAAAGGTGCTGTATAAATAAAACTGTACTTTTACTTACTTTCTTTACTCACTTTGTATGTTATTGCAATAATACTTTTTTTTTTTTTTTTTTTTTTTTTTTTTTACAAAAATAACAGGGATTGAAACTTTATTGGTAATTTTCCAAGTAAAAAAATTATCCTCATTCAAAAGTCATGTAAGAACCTCATTGGCTTACGGAATGTTGATGTTATTTAAAAAAAATTCATACAAAAATATGACATCATTCAAAAATGTCATGTGACAACCTCATTGGCTTATGGAATTCTGATGTCACAGGCTTCTAAAGCTTTGATCCTTTGATCCTTTGATCCTCATGAATCCTTAAATAGGGGTGAGGATGTACAACTTTTAGTCCGTTATTTGCAGCACTTGTGTTAGCAGCATTCAAACGTTCACCAGTAAAGCATTTTCAAACATTTGGATCCTTTCCGTACTCACGGTATACAGACTCCAACATGTCTCAGAAACAGCAAGAAAGACAAGAAGTTGACCCAAGCTCTATTCCATGGTATGAGTCCCTAGACCCTTATATCAGCTCTCTTCCTTGGGATGAACAGGTAGAATTAGAGGAAAAGCGACTGGAAGAAATAGAGAATGAAAATCTCATGAACAGAGAGAAGATTAAGATCCTGACGGAAGAAAATGAGAGAAAGAGCGCTAAATTAGAAGAATTATCCTACCAGCTTCAAGAAAAACAGGGTATTATTGAGGAGACACAAAGGGATCTCCAAGATGAGAAGAATCAGGAGCTCCAAGAAAAGCTTGATGGAGCTCTGGAAAAAATTAAAGATCTGCTCCAAAAGGAGACAAAAGAGAGCATTAAAGGGGATAAAATACTCAAGAAGAATCAGGAGCTCCAAGAAAAGCTTGACGAAGCTCTGGAAAAAAATAAAGATCTGCTCCAAAAGGAGAAAAAGGAGAGCATAAAACAGGATAAAATGCTCAAGAAGAATCAGGAGCTCCAAGAAAAGCTTGATGGATCTCTGGAAAAAATGAAAGATCTGCTCCAAAAGGAGAAAAAAGAGAGCATTAAAGGGGATAAAATGCTCAAGAAGAATCAGGAGCTCCAAGAGAAGCTTGACAAAGCTCTGGAAAAAAATAAAGATCTGCTCCAAAAGGAGAAAAAAGAGAGCATAAAACAGGAAAACATGCTCAAGAAGAATCAGGAGCTCCAAGAGAAGCTTGACGAAGCTCTGGAAAAACTGAAAGAAATCCACCAAGAAGAGAAACAACAGTCCACACAGCAGAGAGACGTGCAGAGCAAACTCCAAGGCATGGAGGAAAAATACAAAGCGCTGCAGGTGAAACATGATAAAACTCTGCACAAAAATCAACAGTTGCTTCAAGACAAGAAGCAAATGGAAATGAAACTGAAAGAAATGGACTCCAATGTTGACGAGATGGAGGAAAAACACAGATTGCTCCAAATCAGGCTCGATAAAACAGTGCACAGAAATAAAGAGTTCATTCAAGAGAGAGAGGAACAAGAAATGCTCGAGAAAGAAACGGACTCCAAGCTTGAAGTCTTGGAGGAAGAACTGAAAATGCTGCAAATGACTCTTGAGGAAACACTCCTCAAAAATAAAGAGATGCTTCACGAGAAAGACCAACAGAAAATACATCAGGAAGAAATGGATTGCAAGCTGAGGAACATCGAGAAACAAAATGAAGGCTTGCAAGTAATGCTTGATGAAGCTCTGGAGAGAAATAAAGAGATCCTTCACGAGAAAGACCAACAAAAAATACAAAAGGAAGAAATGGATTGCAAGCTGAGGAATATCGAGAAACAAAATGAAGGCTTGCAGGTTATGCTTGATGAAGCTCTGGAAAGAAATAAGGAGATCCTCCAAGACAAGAAACAAGAGCCCGTAGAGCAGAGCGACCTGCAGAACAAACTCCAAGCCATGGAGGAAAAACACAAAGCTCTGCAGGTGAAGCATGACAAAACTCTGCACAAAAATCAACAGTTGCTTCAAGACAAGAAGCAAATGGAAATGAAACTGAAAGAAATGGACTCCAAGCTTGACGAGATGGAGGAAAAACACAGATTGCTCCAAATCAGGCTCGATAAAAAAATGCACAGAAATAAAGAGTTCATTCAAGAGAGAGAGCAACAAGAAATGCTCGAGAAAGAAACGGACCGCAAGTTTGAAGTCTTAGAGGAAAAATGCAAAATGCTCCAAATAACTCTTGAGGAAACACTCCTCAAAAATAAAGAGTTGCTTCATGAGAAAGACCAACAGAAAATACAACAGGAAGAAATGGATTGCAAGCTGAGGAACATCGAGAAACAAAATGAAGGCTTGCAAGTAATTCTTGATGAAGCACTGGAGAGAAATAAAGAGTTCCTCCAAGACAAGAAACAAGAGCCTGTAGAGCAGAGAGACCTGCAGAGCAAACTCCAAGCCATGGAGGAAAAATACAAAGCTCTGCAGGTGAAGCATGACAAAACTCTGCACAAAAATCAACAGTTGCTTCAAAACAAGAAGCAAATGGAAATGAAACAGAAGGAAATGGACTCCAAGCTTGATGAGATGGAGGAAAAACACAGATCGCTCCAAATCAGGCTCGATAAAAAAATGCACAGAAATAAAGAGTTCATTCAAGAGAGAGAGCAACTAGAAATGCTCGAGAAAGAAACAGACCGCAAGTTTGAAGTCTTAGAGGAAAAATGCAAAATGCTCCAAATAACTCTTGAGGAAACACTCCTCAAAAATAAAGAGTTGCTTCACGAGAAAGACCAACAGAAAATACAACAGAAAGAAATGGATTGCAAGCTGAGGAACATCGAGAAACAAAATGAAGGCTTGCAAGTAATTCTTGATGAAGCACTGGAGAGAAATAAAGAGTTCCTCCAAGACAAGAAACAAGAGCCCGTAGAGCAGAGAGACCTGCAGAGCAAACTCCAAGCAATGGAGGAAAAATACAAAGCTCTGCAGGTGAAGCATGACAAAACTCTGCACAAAAATCAACAGTTGCTTCAAAACAAGAAGCAAATGGAAATGAAACAGAAGGAAATGGACTCCAAGCTTGACGAGATGGAGGAAAAACACAGATCGCTCCAAATCAGGCTCGATAAAAAAGTGCACGGAAATAATGAGCTGCTTCAAGAAAAAGACCAACAGAAAATACAACAGGAAGAAGAAAAACTTGTTCTCCAGAGGAAAAATGAAGAACTCCAAGAATTGTATAATGAAACAAAGTACAAAACAACTGTACTGGAAGGAGAAAAGAAAAAACTGGAAAATCAATGCTCAGCGATGCAGAGTAGCATCAATAAAATGCTGAGAAAAAATACCGAACTTGAAGAACTTTCTAAGACCTTGAAGCACAAAACCACTGAAATCCAGGCGCAAAAGCAAGAACAACAGAAAACACATAAAGACCTGCAGTGTAGACTTCAAGATATCCAGAAGAGAAACCAGCAGCTGGAAGACATGCACACGGATGTGCACAAGGCAAAGCAAATAGAGGAGGCAGCAGTTAAAGAACTGAAAGACCATCTTAAAGAAAAACAAGAACAATTAGAAGACATGGTGAAAAGATGCAACAAACTTGAGAAAGAAAACACAGAAACAATGGATGAGCTAAAAACCCTCATCATTGAGAAAAAGGTACTCGTGGAAGAGTATCTGAAAAAGAAGACAAAACGCTTCTTCTGGTTCTGGAGGAGAGACACTGCTGCTTCTCACCTGATGTAACCTCATCTTCCTCCACCTCTATTCCATTTTCATTTTCCCCCTTCCCCTTCCCCTTCCCCTCCCTCCTTTTTCTTTTTTCACCCTCACCCCCCGACCAGTTCCGGCAGTTGACTGCCCCCTCCTGAGCCTGGTTCTGCCATAGGTTTCTCCTTTAGGTTCCTTTCACTTTAAAGGAGTTTTTCCTATCCACTGTCGCCTGGTGCTTGCTCAGAGGGGATTGTTGGGGGTTTCTACGGAAGCGTAGAGCTGCCACCCAGGCAAAAGAAAAATACAAGTGTATCACGTTATAACGTGAAAAGTTTATTGTTCTAACAAGATACTTTTCCTGTTTGTACAATATACTATCATGTTTGTACAATATACTTTTCACGTTTGAACAACATAATATCACGTTATTACAATATACATAATTATCACGTTCGTACAAAATAATATTTATATTGTACGAACGTGATAATTATATTGTACGAACCTGATAGTATATTGTACAAACAGGAAAAGTATCTTGTTAGAACAATAAACTTTTCACGTTATAACGTGATACACTTGTATTTTTCTTTTGCCTGGGTGGCAGCTCTACGCTTCCGTAGTTTTCTCTCCCCTTTCTTTCCTTCTTTCTATCCCCCCTTTTCCCCCTTCTACCTTTTCCTTTACCCAATAAACACAACTGGCCACATTTTACATGTGTTTGAAAAATGTCTTCAATTCATCTTAGGTATAAAAACAAGAAATAGGTAATAGCTGCATGTGTGTTTGTGTGTGTGCATAATATACATACTTGTAACCCAGAAGGAATTAATACTAGATGGGTAGAGACAGGTTTTAAAGACTAGAAATGAAAACATGTGAGTCCTTTCTTTAAATAATAATATATAATTCCCTATATTCCCATATATTCCAAACAACGGTAGTAAGTAACAAAGTTTCAAATTTGTCTTTCACTTTGACTCTTAATTTATTAACCATGAACAAGAAGTCAGAGGTCAAATGTGGCACGATACCTTAAATCTTTCTATGATACTTTCTGTATGTGGACCAGAGATGGACAACACGCATAGTCTGATTACTTTTTTCAAGTAACGAGTAAAGTAAGGGATTACTATTGCAAAAAAGGTAATTAGATTACTGTTACTTTCCCGTAAGCAGGCTACATTACTGCGTTACTAATCCTCGTCATTTTCTTCGCGAGAGTGTCTCATGACAATGACGTACAAGCGTGCGACGTCCGTGGCAGCAACAGACGTGTGTAGATCAACAAAGGATAATATGGAGTGCAGGAGAGAGTACGACCATGCAGGGTTTAAAGCTTGGAAGTACTGACATTACTTTGACTTTGATTATGTAAAAAGTGACAAAAACATAGAAAACAGTTTTTGTGATTAAGTTCTTAGCTCCTTGTTTTAGTTTTGTTGTCGTCCTCCCCGGTGTTCCCCTGACTTTCTTGGTATTTGATGCATGAAGGCTTCCTCGGCTCAGCTCCCGTCCCCACACCCTGCCGTCACTTTTTTAAATACTTCCATCACACCAACAGGCACTTTAGAATCACCAATTGACAAGCATGTCTTTGGACAGGCTCAAACCGGAGAGGTGATCAATGGACCACAGCGCTGCACACCCCTGGCAACTTTGGGGGTAAAGCCACTGGTTTGTGGTGGTTGCCAGGTGAAATCAGGGTCTGCTGCACCAAAAACATAATTGTGATTGCTTTGGTTGCAATCAGATTGCCATAGTCATCTGCAGTTTGCATGTAGGATGCCAACTACTCACCAAGCGGTGGGAAAAGTTTGGTTTGGTTTAGTTTGGCGTTCATCTTTACTTTTGTGTCCTTTCTAAAAACACTGACATATAGGTCTGGTCTACCTGAACTGGCAGCATGCTCGAGGTGTCCCAGGCTCGTCTGTTTGGTGACGCGGTAGATGAGCTCGCCCAGCTCGCTTTCCTGGTCGCTGGCTGACAGCTGCAGCGTGGTCAGCTTCTGAAAAATTACATTTTCTTATGTTGCAAGTCTCAAATCTTGATTGCCTAGATCCATTTAGTGTTTTATCATATGTGCTTTAAGCAGTAAATCTCAGGTAAAATGAACTGTTCTATCTGCCAGGAAGGACTCAAACACAGACCCAAGATAAACAAAGACTGGATACAGTCGTTATATTATCTGCATGTCGTTTGAAATCTACAAGACATGCTGACTCCGTGTCTGTGTAGGTTCCTAGTCAATCAGGTCATGGTTGTCTTAAGACCTTGAAAAAAAAGGCAGCCTGACTCCTTTAAAACATTTCACTTCTCATCCAAGTGGTTTCTTCAACTTGAAAAACAAAAAGGTGGAGAGTCCCAGCTATGGAGGTGGTAGCTGACCTACCTACTATTAATCATGAGCTAAGGTTTGAAAAACCGCATGTGTCATTACCAACAGGGGTTCCAAGTAAAACCACTGGCATCATGGGAGAGTGTCTGCATCTAAATTTCACTCTTTCATGGATGCCAATGTTCACATTTTGGACAGAGAAGACAGATGGTTTGAAAGAGATCTAAAAGAGGCCATTTATGTCCACTGAATCACCATCAGTGGACAGAGATGGTGGCTTTCCACACCAGCTGTCACTCATCTTGCCTCGGGTACCCTAAATAGATCACATGATAGGGTGGGGTAAGGTCTCTCAGTGGTTTCACCCAAAACTCTTTGTGATGACGAACTCAGTAGTAGATCAACAATCACCTCCAAAGGGGAACAATTCCCAAAAAGGGTTCAAATTGCCTTCTTTTTTTTCCCTCTTAACGTGACACACTGCCTCAAATACTTTAAAAAAACATGCATTTGTCTCATCTGATAGAAACACGAAGGAAAGAAGCAGGAGAAGTGCCAGCATATGCTTGTCAAATAAAGCCTGATTTTAGTTTCGTTTTCTTTCTATAAATAGAGATATTTCTAAACTGGAAATGTTCAAACTTTCAAACGGGCGCAGAAAAAAAAAATCAAAGGGTATTAAGTGTCTGATGGTTCAGATTTCCTGGAAGGACGATCATTTCAGTATACTGTAAACGGAAACACTGCATATACATATTATACTAGAGAGTACCTGTGTGCAGTATGAATAACATAACCACTGAACCAGAGGTGTAAGCACCTTTTACAAGGCACTCAAGGAAACCAATGAACAGCCTCAAAAATAAATGAACAGGTGGAGATGAAGACTGTATGTATTTGCAGATTACAGCTCCACCACAAATCAAACTTCCATATAATCAAGTAAGTAAGACTAAATGAAGGCAGATTAAAAATTAATTGCATCTGCTCACACATTACTCAGCTGTAGGGTTTTCTAAGTACTCAGATGTAACACTGTGAGAAAAACTCAAAGAAATGGCAAACAGAAGTTCATTCTAATAAATTGGAAATGTGGGTCACGTCCGTCAAATGGAGAAAGAAACTTGTTACAGTGAAGACAAAAAACAATGTATAAAAGTCAAAAAATTTTAATTCAATCATTAATAACACAGATAAAAAATAGTAAGAACACTCCGTGTAATAAACATCTTCAGGTATGCTGGGTTGTCCTTCTTGTCACCTCATGTGAGCAGACAATGCAAACCAACCTTCTCGAGCTCTCTCCTTGTCCATCTATTGACAATAAAGAAAGTTTTTTTTCAAATCCAAGCAACGACATGTAAATAATGCACAGTGTGTGTGTGTGTGTGTGTGTGTGTGTGTGTGTGTGTGTACCTGTGTTTTGCCATCCCTGGTTTCTCTTTCAAAACTGTAAGAAGATGCATTAGAGCCAGCAAACCTGCAGCAAAGATAATTAATCATCTACATCATGTGATCTTCAGTCAGTCAGTTCTTCTTCCTGACATCATCACTTTGTGTCTGTTTAAGGTGCTGGAAAAGAAATGGGGAAAAAGAACCTTGCTGTTCTTTGTCGTAACATCCGTCCCAGATACTCACCTCCTCTCACCCTCACCGCCACCACTGTGTGACCGGAGCTCCTGCTCAGGCAGCAGCTCTAATGCCTCCAGGCGTTCCGCTGCAAAAGATGAGGCCTAATGATTTTAAACTGTCATGTGTGCTCCAGACAGACAGCGACATGCTGCTTTTACCCACTGGATTCTGGATTCGGGCTGAAGGCAGAAGCCAGGATCGGGGAGACAGAGGGAGAGACTCTGGGTGAAACACTTTGCTTCTGTTGCTCGATTATTTCCAGCAGTCGACCTCGGGCTGCAGCGCTCTGCCTGTTCAGCTCCAGGAGGCGTTGCTCCACGCTGTTTGCACTGAAAGTGTTGGGTGATGTTGCCTAAGCAAAAAAAAAAAAAACCCAACAAAAAACGAGACACACACTGCATGTGAATCATTACTAAATCTGAATGAGGAGGCCACCTAAAGGCTCAGCGCAGTTCATTCCTCGACACACCTGTCCCATCACACTATGAAGGGAGGATCAGGGGAGCCACTACTCCACCTCTAAAAGGTGAGCTTCACTTAGAGAGCTTCAAACAACCCCTTAAATCTCACCTGTTGAGTCAGCTGTTGTTCTTCAGGAGTCCACACATGCTGGCTCCGCCTCTCTTTACAGCTGGACCCAGACATCCAGCTCTCTGCAGCACTCTGAGGTGTTACTCTCCCGGTGCTGCTGCAGCTCGACCCTCTTCTCTCATTGCCACTGTCGAGCGATTCTCTGACCCCTGACCCGAGGCCCTTTGCCTGGTTGAGTTGAGCCCTGATAAGATCGGTCTCTCTGCTCAGCTGAGCAATCTCAGCTAGCACTGTGCCCGGAGACCTCTGTGAGCGAAGAGGGTCAGAGGTCAGCGATAGCGAGGAAGCAGAGGGAAGCTGAACTAGGGGCAGACTGCTGAGACTAGAGTCTGAGCTGTGAGCGCGGAAGTCCCCATAGGAGCGCAGGAGATCCACAGCAGGAAGCTGCTGGTGCGGTGGCGCAGGACAAGTTGCTGTGAAAGAACGAGGAACAAAAATTAGCCGCCTCAAGGTGAATCATTTCTGTGCTGAATATTTGAAATCAGATAATAATTTTGGAAGTGAGAAAGTTACCAGGAACATGCTGAAAGTGGTCCCGCTGTTGAGGTGGTGAGAGGAGGACAGCAGAAGAAACAGGTACTCGCTCAGCACCCGTCGCAGACTGACAGCCTGTATACCAACAGTTCACCAAAATATAAAACATTTTCACCATTTACCAAATTCCTCTGGACAGAATATACACAGACAGACTGCACAAACCTGCAACTTTAACCTCAGAGTGTGGGGTTTGGCCACTGTGTTCACTCAGCAGTCCGAGCCCTCCCATTGCCAACACCACTGTGTCCAACTTCCGCTCCAGCTCTGCCGTCCGCTGCTGTAACCCTGCCTGAGAGGCACATCGTCACCAACTTATGATTTATCAGCACAGCTGGAGTAACAATAACCTAAGCCCAGTCTCACCTGCAGGGCTGTAGCCTCCTCTCTCAGAGTCATGGTTTCAGCAGTGAGAGCATCAATGAGCCTCTGCTGCTCTTTCAGCTCCTCCTCCAGTTTTCTCCTCTCCTGTGCCTCCTTCTGAGCTTCATCTTCCCTCTAACACATTACAGGCAGACAGTGATTTAAACACATATAGCAGACTGCAAATATTTGCATCAAAGCAAACCTGCCCTAAAATTTAAAAACTGATTCTATTTATTTACAAATGTGAAGACCCCTGAAAAAGATAAGAACTGTGCTTCAGCATATTTACATGAGACTTTCAGCATTAGTGATGCTAAATCAGTAATAGTAACAAACATTTTACACATCAAGCATTTCTAAAATGTGCCTTTGCTGCTATCTAAAGATTTCAAACTAGGAATTTGTGTCTTCTTGCATCCCCATTGATGACATGACTTTTTAAATAAAACAAACATTTAATAAGAAATTAATGTATCCTATATCCTATAAACTAAAAGATGCAGTGACAATGGTACCATGCTCTTATTTTTTGTTTATGTGAGTAAAGCCTGCATGGATTATCTTTAGTTTGAATAATAATCTCCACAAGCTTGTGTGACAAAACCTTTTTTGATATCCGGCAGTACCTTTTTAAGGAGGTGCACCAAACGTCCCAGTGTAGAGACCAAGGCCACAGAAAATCCAGTAAGGCTTTGTGTTCTGTGCTTTTTGGGACTCTGTGCAGATGTTGGTGCTGTATCAGGGCTCAGTGCGTCCAAATCCGACTCCACCTGACCCAACATGGCCTGCAGCAGCCCCAGACTGGACTGATCCCCGCTGAGAGAGGCAACAGAGGAGCCGTCCAGCTCTGAACCCTGGGAAACACACTTCCTGCCTCTGCTGGTGTGATTACTGATCCAGTCTGTTCAGCATATAAAAGAAGAACAACATCGATTTTCTGACATGGTCTCATCTTCAAACAGAGTATTTCATTTTGGAGAAAATCCATCCCTTGCAGATATTACCTGACTTGCTCTGAGGCGGTTCAGAATTAAGAACCTGAGAAACCAGGACTGATGTTTCCTCTCTGGCGTCCTCCGACTGACTCTGTCTGGACCGAACACGCTGAACAGCCACGGTGGCATTGAGAGCTGAAATGACATTAGATAGGTGTTTATGTTCACCTCTAATGCCAGATATATAATAAATGATTTCTTGATGACTACCTAAAATAAATATAACACACTTCTAATGGCACTAAGACCTTCTGATTATCTGTTTATCTTACCTGTCTGAGCTGGTGCCCTGTTTGATGTACAGGGTGTCACGGGACTATTATCCTTGTCTCCATGGTGATGCATGTGATGATGACCTTTGTGTTGCTGTGACACTCTAGCCCGAGGCTGCGCCTTCATTTTTTGTACATTGACCCTGCAAATAAAAGAGTTATGAGCAATCTAATAGTGACAGCAGCATCTCTGTCACTGTTGTAGTGTATAACAGTTAGCAGGGATTAGCACCTTCGGATTACATGATACTCTGAACTGGTAGAAGGACGGGCATCATCATCTCTGTGGTCGTCCTCTGAAGCTTCCAGTTCATTAAGAGCCTGAAATAAATCATTGTAATTGTGTAAAATGCAAATAAAAACTCAAAACAGTGTGTAGTATTTAAAAATACCCTTTTTTTAAATCAGTGTAAGCATTCAATATGTTACCTCTGGAGTGTTTTCTGTTAAATATAGGGTTTAGATCATTAAAAGAATTACAATAAACTAATAAGCATAGTTGTTGTTCTTTAGATTATACATTGCACATGCTGTATTATGAAACTAATAATGACAGTCTCAATAACAGGCACACACACCTCTTGATCCATCATTGACTGGCTGAGGAGAGACAGATGAGTTGGACGATCTGGTCTTTGAAGAACAGGCAGTTCTGAGTCAGAGTCACAGTTTGGAGCCACAGTCACTCTGGGGTGTCCTGAGGAAAAACATTTAGACATGAAGCAATACTTATGCAACCACCAGAGAGAATTTGTGGCTCTTCAAAATGAAAATACTGGGAGAAACACCCAATGTTCAACAATCAGGTATCTCCATGACATAAAGCAATGGACAAGAAGTTATTCTATCTAGTCACTGCATCTGTTTATCTGCACACAAAACAAGTTGCCAGATACCGGTGTGCCTGCGTGGAGCATCTCCAAACAGGTCTTTGACCACAGCCAGGGCTTTGTCAGAACGGGCCAACACATCCTGCAGCAGCAGCTGATCAGAGAAAACCTGCAGCAATGCCACACAACTGAGTTTAACTCAACACCGTAAGAGCCACTAAAAAGATACAGATACACATGCAATGCCGTGAAAAAGGCTTTGGCTGATTTCTTAGTTTTGTTTTGTTTTTATACATATTTGTCACAGAAAACCCAAGTAAATAAAAAATGCAGCTTTAAAATTACGGTTTCATTTATTAAAGGGAAAAAAGCCAAACCTATCATTATGTAAAAAGTAAGTGCCCCTCTTTTTTAATCATGAATTAACTCTAAAATAACCTTATTGGGGGGGGGGGGGGGGGCTTAAACTGAAAAATCAGGAACAGAGCACTGTACTTACCTCCCTGATGATGCTGAGACTGGCCTGGTCCAGGGGTGCAGGGCTCCCTGCGTGCCTGAGACGTCGTTTCAGGGCTTTCTCTTTCAGCTCCCACTGAGCTGCTGCTTTGTTGTGAGACTTGTGGATCTCATGTCGATGACTCTGAACCAGCAGAACCAGCAGAACAATCAGACAATCGTGAGACCAAGGTACAGTGAATAACACTTAAAAAATAAAAAGTGCAAATGTTCTTGCACCTTACCAGCTCCACAGGTGTCAGCTTGTGCACAGAGAGGTCGTTGACAGTGCTCTGAAACCAAAATGCTGGGAAGTTAGACAGGCTAAATAAAGGAACTTATAAAAGGTTAGCTTGAATGTTTGTTTTTTTACACCATGAACATGTTTCTTTAGTTTAGCAAGAAATTTGATTCCCTGATGATCTGAGTAACCTCTAGAAAACAAATAATCTCTCCTCATACCTTTCTATTTCAGATTATGGTAGAGAAGATTCACAGCAAGCAAGAGTAGACTGTCTTCTAATTGCACAGAAATATGTACAAGTACAAGACTGCCTGCTTAGTTGTGACTGGCCTTCATATGTCTCTAGTATTTGTTCAGCTGTCAATACTCACCACCCACTCTCTTCTTTGAGCTGCTGCCTTCTTGGGGCGAACAGGCCTTTTTCCTTTGGCGTGCTGCTGTGGACGCCCCACTCTCACAAACGACATCTGCTCACAAACAATACGACAAGGAGACTTCGTTAAGGCTGTACACGTTTCATTTACCAAAAGTGTCTAGTATATAACAACAAGCTAGCTGTTAACTCTCACTCCCATGGCGAAGCTTCTGTAACTTTCACTAAACTAGGATGTACGGCCGAGCTATCTTAGGCTAAAAGGCAAGTTAAAACTGAAAAAACTTACTTTTTACAACGTGGAGCTCCGCTTAATAAAGAGAAACGCCCACCAAGCTGTCTTTAGACGCCGTTTTAAAGGCTGGTGACAAATAATGGCATCAAAACCACCTCTTCAGTTTGTTGTAAGACATTTTTCAACAGTTGCGCGCCACTTCCTGTGCCGTTTCCACGGATACCGCTTCAAACAGTGGAGCATGACGGGAAATGAAGTGCTGCTGGGAAAGGTGGCGAATCCTTTTCATTAGGCGGCAAAAAATGCCCCCTGTCGGTGATTTAGGGTCAATGTGAGATACTTTATCATTATTACTGGTTAGTTTATATCTGAGGATTTTATTTTGAGTAATAAAATTGCTTTTACATCGTAAATCCCTGAGACTAATTTCCACCCATTTACCCTGTTTGCACTCTCTTCTTCACCTCTCTTGTGTTCTCTCTGTTGCTTTGGATGGTTGATCGTAAGTATTTAAACTCATCCACTTTCACTACCTCTGCTCCCCACTCTCACTACTGATTACAATGTCGTTTGTGAACATCATGGTTCCTATGCAATCCCAGAAATAAGCTTTAAAGAAGACCACAACAATGTTCTTTGAATGTTCCAGACATGCTGGTAAAATAAAAATTAAAAACTAGGCTAAAAATATACATATGAAATTATATCGTGCACTTTTAAAACAGTTAAAATTCAATCAAAAATATTGATGTGATTTTAATTTCTTTGTCAGTCTGATCAAAAAATTTGCCTTTGATAAATACGTTCATATCGCAATAAAAATACAATGATAGTAAACTGAATTTTAAAAAACTGATTCAAAATTAAATAGAAATAAAAAATCTTAGAGATGTTTTCTGAATGAAGGTGAGGTTCTTAAAAAAATCTTACAATATTTGTCTAAGGCTATTTGTCTAGGCCGTATGAGAACATCCCCGCTCTTCAAATGTTATTTAAATTAACCTTCAGAGAAAAAAAAACGTATGGGAACTTATGGGAACTAGTTGTTGCTAACTTTCCCAAATAACCGCCATTCAAAAGATAAAAACTTTGCATTAACATCTGGAATCACCACTAGATGGCATTGTCACTATTTAAATGTCTGCTGGTGTTGGCACAGACATGTCCAACTGTCAAATGTTTCATCTGCTCTTAACCAGAGAGGAACTGATAGGGTTTATTTATTTATTTTTATATCGCACAAGGCTCAGACTGAACTGGTTTAGGTTCCACTGTGGGATAAGTTCACTCAAAGAATTAACGCTGTAGGATAGCCTGACAATTGCGACAAGCCAACAACAATATTTAACTGGACACGTGGTGTCTTTCCTTCAAGGTAGTAGCATTTTAATAGTAGTTTATAGTATAATAATAATAACAAATTCAAATAGTCTATCTGTATACCTGGAAATCGGTGTAATATGGCAGTTGAATAATGTATTTTAAGCCAAACTGCAGATTTTTTTTTCACTGAGAAAAATCCCTCTGACCTCAAGTTAAAAATTTAAGATCCAATCTGGACGACTGTTGGCAAAAAAGACGGTCGGATGATATATCTTCTTATTTTACTTTTTTTAAAATATGTACTAAATTGCAGCATTTTGACCAGTGGTATGCAGTTTGTTGGTATTCCCTGTATATTTACTCTGGTTGTTACAGTGAGGTGTGGATTTGCATCTGACTTTTTACACGCCCCTCTCACTCTGACACAGGGTGGGTTAGACTCTGTGGGCTTCAGTTCAAGACTGACACAGATTTGGTTGACTGACTTCTGACACTCAACAATGCAGGCCAAGCCACAAAAGTTTGAAACGTTATCTTTACGCACGGGGCTGGCTGTGAGAGGACTCGAGGGTGACAGCAGCTGCGCGCCCATGGATCAGGCTACAAGTGTTAGTTTCTCTGGATCCCCGAGGAAAGTCATTTGAAGAGTTCAGCCTCGCTGCAGTGCCAAAGGAAATTCATTAGTTTCTCTACATTGGATTTACCAGACCTCCGAGGGTTTGCAACTGGAATATCAGTCAAACTTATAAATTCATATATTTTCTGACTTTTTTTAGTAGTAGTAGTAGTAGTATCCATTTGGTTTTTGTGCATCTCATGAATAACCGGAGTCACTTTTGGAGAATTACGCACGCGATTTCTCTAACAAATGACAGCCTCTAAGTGGTTTGTGGCTCCTGCATTGCATCCCCTCTGCTCCCTTCATCGGACCGACCCAGCGTATCACCCCCCTCACCAGCTTAGACGCGGGGAGTAAAAGCCTCTCAGTCTCTTCCAGTGCGCCAGCGTGCGGCCGCGGGCCACCTGGCCGAGAATGTGGGGAGGAGGTTTCCCGATGTCTGTCACAGCGATTGTGACTCTGCTGTTGGTCATTATTGACGTGAAAGCGAGCGGGGAGTTTTGCCACGGCTGGCGGGACTCCCAGGGTGTCTGGAAAGAGGGTTTTCAGTGCCCGGAGAAGATAGACGGAGTAGACGCGATAATCTGCTGCGGGAAATGCGAGCTGCGCTACTGCTGCTCCAGCACGGATGCGCGGCTTGATCAGGGGAGCTGCGATAACGACCGACAGTCACCGGAGCCCGGGACAAACAACAAGGAGAACAAGGACTCCGGTGCAGGTATAAGCCCATAACTTGCACTCACTCTCGCTTCTGATAATCCCACTAATATTATGAGTAGTACTGAAAGAAGAACGCTTAAACATGTGAAGAGCAAAGCGCAAACAGAATAAAAACTAAATGTTTGGGGGGGGGGGGGGGTCTTTAAGTTAAACTCTTGTATAGGAAGTTTCATAGTTAAATCCCCTGTGTTCTGTAGACTTACGTGTGATTCATGTGAGAGAGACACTAAGATAACGTCGGTGCACTAAAACTGCCTGACCTGTTGCTTCAGTGGGGAGAGTGCAGTCTTTGTTCACTTCAGAATTTACAGTCTCAGTAAAACCTTTTTGATTTTATTCATTCCATATAAATCTTACCATACTGTATCCCATAAGCCAACCTCATACACACCCCACTGCTTATGTACAGGATGCCTTGAATTTGATATTGTAAATATCATTTAATATGACCTGCTGGGAGCTTTGGTTTCCTCTCATAAACCCAGCAGACTCACAGTATCTCCCTGTTAAAAGCTGCATCTGCTGCCTGGCAAGCGACAGCTGCACGGACACAGCAGACTCCTCCAAAAAACCGGTTAACTGCCCTCACAAATGGCAAACTGTGCCGTGCTGCTGCACTTTATAAATAGCCGTGTTTGTTCTTTAACAGTGCAAGAGAGGGGCCGGGCTCAGATCACGCCGTCCCCACGGGGATCAAGTTTGGACTTTACCGGATCTTGGACAGTGTAGCTCACGAAGGGTGCTGACAGCTCTGTTCATTAAAAAGAAGAAAAAACACACACAATTTGCGTTATTTCCTCTCAGCAGGCTCGTGGAGTCTCTTTCTGTTGGCCAAGCCGCTACTGTAATCTAACCACTCCATGTCTCTGTGGTATCTGTGGGCTTTGAGGCCCTCACGCTCAGGTCATGCTTCAAACTAGAAGCTCACATATAAGAGGCATCATTGCCAAAACCAGAGGCAAAGTATGACCCACATTTTCCAACTTTTACTGTGGATTGGGTGACAGACCTCTCCCCCTCTGGCCCCTCATTCATCACTGCTTACATTCCCATAAGTTAATCTACTGTAAAGTCTCTTGAAAGTGCACCATATCACGAAAGAAACATACTGGACATGAGAGAAAAGTGCAATACATGTTTCCTCAGAGGATACTCTGCCCTCTCCAGCTACAATCTGTCATTTGCTAATACTGTCACAGCTTATCACTACAGGAAGCAATATATACATTTCATTCATAGGCCTCCAGCCAAAATTACTTAAAGGAAAACATTTTTTTCTTACAAAAAGAAGAAGTGTTTTTATTCATCCACAGCCCAGTTCACTTTGTGCATTTTACACATTTTTCATGTGCGTGCAGCCTATTCATCATCTCAAAGAGATACACCTAGTGCAGTGTTGGGGGAATAACACGCAGGAAATTATTAATGTGCTGAACATGAAGGAACATATGGTATTTGGGAACAGGAGAAAGCCCGTGGGATAGGCTAAAGGAGGGGTCCAATCAGCCAGCCAGCCACGAAGAATCTGCCCAAAACAAGAGCTTAGCAGAGGGGGCTGCCACAGCTTGACTACAGCAACAGGTGTGGACGAATGACAGGGAACAATAAGAGGATCGGGGACAACTGCCATGTGCACAAAAAATGCCTTAAAAGAAAGAAGTAAAGAATAAAGTTAGTTTTGTTTTTTTTTTCAAATTTATGTGAGTACTAGGTGGGGTTTAGTGCTCAGTGTCCACATGAAGTGGCTTAAAATTAAAAGTGTTTCTGCAGGAAATACTTGTAAATATTACAAACAGTAAGGAGGCTCTGTGAGTCCTCTATCAAATGTTAGTTAGTAACTGGTGAATTCTTAGCTTTTTTATTTAACCTCATAAGACCCAAACTCTTCCATGGCATGCATTTTTAATTTCTCTTTGATATTTGGGCTGATTGGGACCTGATGAATGTAAAAACAAAGAATTGCCAGATTTTTTTTTTTAACCTGATTTTTATTTCTGACAAAAATGAGATGCACATATGAGGATATTTGTTTAAAATTTTAATTGAACAGTGGCAGTATAATGGCCTCATAAGTGGATATCAGGCCCTTGTAGAGCGAAATTTAGTACTTTGGTCCAGACAACACAAAATGTGATGTCCACATATGTGGTCGCCAGGTCCTAGGAGGTTAAAGCTGCACTTCACTTTATCTGTTGCTTTGGATATCTGCAAAGCCAATCACACACAGCCTCTGCAGCACTTTGTGTCAACTGGTATTCTAAGAAGCTAAAGTAACATTAGTTAACTCTATACCTGATAAAAATCACCATGTGGCCATGTCAGCATCACGAAATCAGCCTTTAGCTCAACGCTCAAAGCACAGCTGTGCCTCTGCACCGACTGACTGAGCTGCAAGCATGGAAACATGCTCTCAGTCTTGTTTCTTCTTTTCCACTCCATTAATCATCTCTTGACCTTCCAGATTTATCTTGTGACCCCCTTCAGGGGGTAACGACCCCTATGATAGGACCCAAAGGCCTAAACTCCCTGACTCTACAGATTCAGTTTCAGCAGCTACAACAACCACAAGATTGAAACTGATCCATTACCAGCGATGTAATAATGAAATATACAAAAAGTGAGGCTCATATGGTATCTGGTTTTTTGATTGCTGTGTACAGTAAAGAGCTTATTTACTACTGTGCATTAACTTTTTAGGACCTTTATTCACTCCATTAATGAGTTACCTTACAGTGTTTTGGAAAGTAGCTCTAATAGCAGTGAAGTCAGGGGTAAAGCAACACAAGGAGAAAGTCCTTGAAATGACTGCTCCTCATTAGCATTGCATAAAAAGGGAGTAGAGGTAGAGATGTTGAGGTGGACACCATATAAGTACAGGAAAGATGGCACAGAGAGGCTCCCTGGTACATTTCTGCTCTTGTAACTTATACTGTAAATGTTCCTTTTACAACCTGTTTACTGTGAGGTGTGCAGCTGTGTGGTGCAGAAGCCTCTTAAGTTAACACCACTTCTTGTCGAAAGGAAATGGGTCAAGGTCCTGGTTTGTTTCATGTCGGCGTGCCTCTGCCTCTGCTCTTGTTACCAAGACCTTGCTGCATCTGCCCATGAGTGATCTCCTGCTCTTAACAGCTTCCATGCAGTAATCCTTTTAATACCTTGCCACGTTTGATGAGCATTTTGGAAAAAAAAAAAATCAAAGTCCCATGGATGCATTTCAAAGAGCTCACAGACAAAAGGAAACTAGAGCCAGTTTGCCACCTCTCTCCCTCTCTTTCTCTCTCTCTCCGGCATACAGTTACACCTCGTAATACACGGGCACATTCAAAGTGGAAAATAACTACACCCAGTGGGAACAATAAAACACAACTAATCACTTGTAATGTAACATGGTCGTTATTGTGCTTTGAAAGGTGTTTGTGGTAGTGAGCATGGGAATGAGCGACTGAGGGAAACACCTCATCGGCGGTGACCTCATCTTGAATGTCGTCCTGTTTCAGCCTTCAGTGCTTTACCGAAAACAAAGAGTCAAGAAAAACTGTTCCTACTGTTGATCGTGCTTTAGGCTTGTTTTTGGAGCTTTTCCTGCTCACTTCACAAAATTTACAGACTGACACTGAGTTCTTCTCGCATAATAACGTGCCAAAGCTTCTACCTGCTCACACAGACATCTCCTATTTGACCCAGCAATTTATAGTCTGATTGGTGGAACTGTGAGAGTTACACAAATGCGTAGTTGTTGGGAGTATGATTTGCTGCGTTAAGCAGAAACAAAGAAAAGGTCAGTGAGAAGGAGCTGGTTTATTCCTCTGATTTAAAGAGCTGAATAACCTCCCATTCGGCTACATTAAATCAGTCCACTTTAATACCTTTCTTTAAGCAGATGCCAAGTACTGTACTTCAACTTGAGTAACTTATTTTCAGAGGATTAGTAAAAAAAAATAATAGGGGTAAGAGGAAAAAAATGAGAGAGCGAGAAAAGGGTCACAAATGTTGGCTGGCAGCGAGGCTGAAGAATGTCACCAGTACAAATGCACACAGGTCTGTGGGGTTGAAGAGGCCGGGGACACAGTGGGGTGTGCAGGATTAAAACAGATCAAAACAAAGTTAATAACTGCTAATGAGACTCTGGGACTCTCTGGGGACTCAAATCCAGTGTACCTTCTATTTTTCTGCTCCAGTCCTTTGTTTCACTGTCTCATTCAATCACCACTCACATGAAGGAGCCCCTGTGCAGATAAGCAAGACATGTGAGCAAGCAAGGCAGCACAGTTTAACAGGCAATAGTTTTTTTCACTAATCGCATGTTTTACAGCTGTTTTACATCTGCTCCGATGGCCGCACCTCCCTAAGCCTGGTTCTGCCGGAGTTTTCTTCCTGTTAAAAGGGAGTTTTTCCTTCCCACTGTTGCCAAAGTGCTTGCTCATAGGGGGTCATATGATTGTTGGGTTTTTCTCTGTATGTATTATTGTAGGGTCTACCTTACAATATAAAGTGACAAATTGGTGCTGTAGAAATAAATTGGATTAATGTCAGTTTAATGGCAATGTCTCTTCTTCTTTTCTCTCTGTAGTTCCCATCTACGTGCCATTCCTCATCGTGGGCTCAGTGTTCGTGGCTTTCATCGTGGTGGGCTCTGTGGTCGCTGTGTGCTGCTGCCGGTGTCTCCGACCCAAGCAGGAACTGTCCTCTGGAGGCACAACAGGAGGTGGGGCCGGCGGTGGTGGGCGCCTCCTGGAAACCATCCCTATGATGGCGAGCACCTCCAGGGGTTCCTCATCCCGCCAGTCCAGCACAGCCACCTCATCCAGCTCGTCCGCTCCAGCCGCTGTCCCCCGCCCTGCCCCTCCTCCAGTCATGCGGGCTCAGGCCTCCTGCTGCCTTCCCCCTGATGCCAGCGTCTTTGTCAACATGCCCACCAACTTCTCCGTACTCAACTGTCAGCAGGCCACCCAAATCATGCCTCACCAGGGACAGTTCCTGCATCCGCAGTACATCGGCTATGCCCACCCCATGTCCTCTACCGCAGCCTACTTGGACCCCACTCAGGGGGGCTACAGACCCCTTCAGTCACCCTGCCCTCCTCCCACTGCTGGCTCCAGTGTCACCAGTGATCAGAAACACCCTCCAGTGACAGTGTGACGAGGGCCCAACCAAAAGACCACTCTACCACTTTATTTTCAAAGATTAACTTGTGAAGTTTGACCTGTGAGGGCTGCGGCAGACAGACCTTTGGGCACACTGCCAGAGTGGGGGGGTTAAAAAAAAAAAAAAAGAAGGCAGGGAGTCAGACTCACATGAAGGACTCATAAAGCTGTTCCTGGTAGCTGGACCTGCCCTGTAACTGTGTGTGGTTTGTGTCTGTTTTGTATGAAAGGTGGAACGAGCTAGGCTCAGCCTGCGATACGTAAGGCAGATGCATAAATATCCTCTCACTGGATGCAAAGACAAAACTGCATCTCGGAGGGTTGTGCAGCCCTGATGAGTAATAATGCACAGTTCACTGCAGCCCGGAGATCAAGTAAAGGCTGCATGTGTTTGCGTTTGCATGGATGTGTGTGAGAAAAAGATTTGCAGGCTTATATGTACAGGAATGAGCGATGACTGGATGATTTATAGCAGCGGACTGTATGAAAAATGGACATTCAAGCAAAAACAATATATGACCACATGCTGTGTTTATGCCATGTGCACATCTGTGCTTGTGAATGATTGTGAGTGGTTTATATAATACAGTATATTTTTGTTTGCGCTGAAAGTACGAGGAAAGAAAGCATGTGGATGGATATTTGTACTGTTCGTGTGCGAGTCCGAGAGAGTGTGAAGTGTGGAGGGATGCGGTGGCCTTGTGAGTAACTGTGAGTGTAACTGTGTGTAATGGGAAATGCAGGTGGTGTGATGTGAAAGGCAGTCGCGATCTCCCTGTAGGCCATTTAAAATCTAATGAAGTGAGCACAGGACACAGACTGTGACGCTCCACCCTACTATCCAACCCCCCCGCCTGCCACCCAGAAAGCAAAAAAAAAAGAAACAAAGAAATACAAAAACCCCAGAAACACATTCAGAAATCCCCCCAAAATTAGATCTATTCACAAGGCAGGCCGTTAATGTTCCTTGGACGTGTGAGTGTGCGACAGAGAAGTGAGAGGAAGTTCTCTGAGCATTACAGTTAATTATACAGCAAAAAAAAAAAAAAAAACCCAAAATGCCAGCTGCCCCCTTCACTTCTCTCCCGCGAGGTGTGTGTGCATACTTCACACCACCACAGTTCAGTGCATTAGCACGGGCAGCTCCGGGGCAGCTCTGAGTCATTATTTTCCACTTAGGAAGGGCGAGGAAGTGGCCGCTTTGGTTGTTAATCTGTAAAAATAAGCGAAAGTTGCTGAATTTTCTGCCGCTCTGTGTAGCGGTGTAAAGCTGTGCCACTGTAACCGAGGAACGTGCAGCTCGAGGAATGTGCCGCTCCACCGAGCGTGCAGCCCGACATGTCCTTTAGTACCGAAACTGGTTTGCTTGCGCACCTCATCTGTACTCCAAGCACAATGTCTGTAAGATTCATTGGGGAACTTATGTGACGTGTGTGGGGGGGGAATAATAGTAAGAGAGTGTGTGAAATTGTGGAATTATTTTAGATCGAATGCATTTGCTCCACCTGAAATACAGTGATTTAATGCAGGAGAGACACTTTTTCATATGAAACTGAAAAAATAAACATATTTTAAAACTGAAAATAGGCTTGCTGTGAGTTTTCTAATAACCAGGAAGGTGAGTGATACTCAAAGCACAGACGCACATTTGGAAACAAAGCCCTGGTTAACAAAAACAAATATGACTGGTCGACTGGGTTGTTTTAATCTCCTTAAAACACTCACGCACTTAAACTACTAGAAGCACATTCACAGACTGGTCTACCTCCCACAGAGAACGTCACCCGACACACACACACACACACACACACACACACACACACACACACACACACACACACACACACACACACACACACGCGCACGCACACACACACACACACGAGAAATAATAAACCACAACAATGGACAGTTTAAGAATATGATGATGTGAAAGTGCAGTTTTGGCAAGCTCCTCCAGAAATTCAGCTACAGTAATGTGGAAAGCATATCGTCCCGTTGGAGAGTCACTGGGGAGGAGTTGAAAAGCATAAAGCAGCACCCCGATGGATTCTCCATACTGTAGCAGCTGTAGTTTTTCGGGCTGGGCCACATCCAGGAAGGTGGGTGGGAAAGGGATCTCCAGTTGGGGAGGGTGGTGGTGGTGAATTAATCGGCTAATGGTCTGTCTACAGTCACTCCCTTGGGATTAAAGAAGGAGCGTGGGAGAGGTTTGATTTGGCCAATTTATAAAATGCTAAGCTTTTAATGTTCGCATTGACATTTTCTATATTTTCTTTTCCTTTCCATCCTCTGTGTGAAATGTAAACCAAGACTCCTCCAGCTTCCCGGGAGCTACAGTTGGACTCAAAAACCCCTCGCTTTGATTGCAAGAGCACACAACGCGCAGCCAAAACACAAAGACATTTAGTCAGGCCATGGATTGATTAGATTTAATGATTAGGACAACCCCTCTCGCCCATCCCCTTTCAGTTTTGCATTCCTGAACCAGAGTGTCCTCAACACAGAGCTCACAGACAATGGACTCTACATTCAGACAAACCCCAAAGCTAGAAAAAAAAACAAACAACAACACATGATCCATGCGAGCGTCTCAATCAAATCCCTTCTGGTTGGGTGCCTTTTAGGGCAACTTCAAGTAAAATACTCCCGCTAAGACATGTTTTCACATATGAGTACAAAAGAAACAGGCATTAATGAAAACAGAAAAAAAAAAATAGAAACAAATACACATTGATGTTTGCTTTAATTTAAAAAAGAGAGACAGAGAAAGAAACAGTCCAGTAAAGAGTGGAAATGCAACAGAAATAAAAGAGGAAGCGCTAATGCCAGTCATGCTGCCTCCACGTCAGCTGACGGTGGTAGACGGGCGGTGTCTGGAGTCACGGGAGCGGTCGGAAAATAAAACAAAATGGATTTCTTTAAACTTGTGAAAAGGAGGAGAGGGACACGGAGGCTGCAAAGCGGCTATGAGATGGAGAGATAAGGAAGGAATGAAGGGAGAGCTAAAGCAAGAGGAGGTCTCAGTGGGGTAGGAGGGGCTGTGGCAGGGTTGTGGTCCGGTTTGGTGAGCGTTCTGCCTCAGTGGCATCTCTATGGTGTTTGGCAGTGAGGCTCGATGCTGAGATGTTACGAGAGAGAGAGAGAGGGGGCCTGTAGCTGGGGGTGCAGGGCTCTGGCGGGTCCTCGGTATATGCTTCCCACCCTCTAATTTTAAGGAATTCTTCGTGCCTGTATGCGTGTGAGCGAGCGAGCGAGTGCGACTTTATTTTGACGTCCCCTTCCACATGGGCGCGTGATGACAGACGGGAAATGAGAGGGAACCGTGGATGCGAACGCGCATGGATCGACACACGCATGCACACGAACACGGGAGCGCCAATGCGTGCAGACACACATGCACAGGCAGATAGAGACGCACTGGAACGCGCACACACACACACGCTTGCGCGCACACACGTAGGCATAAAGCAAACTCAGTCTGAGGGATATACAGATATGAGTAGCAGTCTCTGAGTTTGACTTGTCACGTCTGTGCATGGATATGATTGCTCATGCCTGTGCAGCCTTTGTGAGTTATAACAATGGTTAGTCCGTATATCCGGCCTGGTCCCTTCTCCCGAGTCAGTCCTCCAAGCGCCAGCGACGGCCTCCATGCCTGACCATGACTTCCGTCCCCGGCAAGGGGTCAGGTCACTGTCCAGTAAGGCCACAGCAGGGGTCGGTCACCCGGCGTGAGGGTGTCACTTAAGTCTATCTCCGCTGTCACCTTGACAAATTCTTGCTTCAGTGAGCCAAAGCTTTGATCCGGGATGGGGCTAGAGGCTGGGGCGCTGGCGGGTGGTGTCATAAGAGCGCACTACCTGGGATTGAGACACCACACCATGCTCCTCCTGAGAGAAGGCATAGCCATCTGCAGAGAGACAGAGGAGGAGAAGTCTTACTTGTTAAGCCTGTGTGCTGAGTGACAACAAAACTGTGAACACAGAGATGACACATTGAGACTGTCAGTCTTATGGCTCAGTCACATAAACTCCTTGCAACTAGGAAAAATTGAGATTTTTTTCCTATGTGATTTTTTTTTGCATTTAAAAACAACCTCAAGTAGTGCTGGTGATAAACTGGTAGCCCAGAGGCTGAGCATGCATCACCCTCAACCTCTGGGCTACCACTTTTGATTGCAGTGCAAATACGTATGTTACATAGCACTTTTCTACTCTGCTGGAGCACTCACAGTGCTTTATACAACATTCATTCAGCCATTTACACAAGCACTGTGATCTTCTATTCAAACCCCAATAAACACAGAGAGCAACTCGTTTCAGTATCTTTGGCATGCAAACAGGAGCAACCAAGGACCAAACATCCAACCTTTGAATTAGTGAATGATCTGCTCTAACTGCTGAGCTGCAGTGATCATACGGGTCACTTAGTGAGAGGAAACCTGTCTTCAAACAATTGCAGACCAACTCAGACTGACCACAATCTAATTAATAAACAGACACAGGTTGCCAACACGTTGCAATCAATCGCTGTTTGCACTGATAAGCACAACTCGTTTGCAACAGGGAACTTAGCTGTTTGCTTTCTGGTTATTTGCCTATATAAATGCATATAAAAGTAGCTGAGGGGTTATGTCACTTAGGCATCCTGCAGCAACTCTGTCACTATTTTTGGAGCAATTTCTGCTTTATATCTATGAGGTTCTTGCTGGTACTTAATCTTGTGAATACTTAATCGTTAAGCCGTTACAAAGCCTTCCTTCCCAAGGATTTGCAACAGATTTGCAATTTTTGCACTTTATCACAGTTAATTGCTGGATTATCGCAAACAGGTTGCACATAATTGCCACCTTGATCCCAATCAACAGTAAACTGATAGCAGACTGACTCTGTCTTACTGGTGTTTTATCCCCATTTTGACGCACTGAAGTTGCTTTGAAGACAGCAGCTGGTTGTTTTGTCTTTGAACCATTTCAAAAGGCAACAAGATCACAAATCAGTTGCGCACAGTCGCAATAACTTTGGCCTCCAGCCACCGTTCGCCTTACTGTGACTGTAGCATTAAAGCAAGACTTGGTTTACATGATAGCATCTCTTATTAGAAAGAGCACTCACGTGACACAGTCTGCTGCACAGAGTTTGAGCGTCCTACACTTGAAGGTGTTTTCCTAAAGACTCTTGTCAGCAGATGGGCCCGTTCGTTTAGACTGCAAGATAAAAAGAAGGAAAGGTAAGGAAGAACATTTACTCCAAAGCAGCACAACATAATCACTATAATAACACATAATCATACAAATGAGAGAATCTCTGCTACTCCCACAACTACATAACACCCTTACTAACAACCAGTCTACAGACTTTCAGGATCTTTGCCTCTAATTTTTCTATGACTGTGATTTTTAATCTTAGCTGCTCTTCAGTAAAACACTGCAGCATAACAGAAAAGCAAAGCACTTCTTTAGGGTGTAACATAGAAACACACAGATCAATAAGTAAACAAAATCTCAGCAGATTTAGGACCAGAAAGTTTGTTAGAGGTGGATTAGACAGCGACTGCTTTTCACATTCACTTTAACAGTAAGCCATAAACTGCCTGCAGAGTAACAGGACATCCACAGTAAACTGTTCCTCATCCCCACTCCACTCTCCTCTCCCCCCCATTCCAAGAAGAAGACTGGACCCTCTGTTCTGAGACCACACGCCGTCACGGCTCCTCTCCTCCGGTGACCAAAAATAACCAAGCCCATTCCAGATACTGCGCACTAACACACGCCAGCTCGAATGCATACATACACACATATATTCATACATTTGTCTCCCGTGTCATCGCCATTATTACAGCCAATAAAGTGCAGACGTCGAATGTAAACGTAAGGGGCGCCTCGGGAAGTTAACTTCTGCCATATTTATTTGAAGGAATACGTTTTGTGCAGTTATCTGCCAGTGGAGCATTAAATTCACACACAAGGGTTTTCCCTGGCACTTAGAGTACACAGAGGTGATGATGATCAGTGGAGTAATTATGGAGTCGACCCAGCCTTCCCAAGGCTAACATTTGGAACGAGCGGTTAGGAAATTTTCATAACTGTCTAAGACCGCTGGGAATCTTTCACTGGTGTGAAAAAAAGAGAGCTCTCGAGCTTGCTCAAAGACTTTCTGTTATGTCTGTTAAAATAATGTCTGTTACAAGGATGACGGCACTGTGAGGTCGATAAAATTACTAAACAGTGGCTGGACAAATAAATGAACGGCTCGTGCATCAGTATGACTTAAGCTGGCCTCGCTCCTGCCGTGAAGTTTCTCTGTGGGTACTTTCTGATTCAAAAGGGCCCGAGGATGTACGCTATTTGAACTCTTCCCCCCGAGACACTCCCGTACTGTACCTTTCCACCTTTTCCCATGCCTACCCTCCCCAAAAACTACAAACACAGATGTGCTCTTTTCCATTTTGCTCCATTGCTTCTCAGCTCACCCTTACTTTCCTTCTCTTATTCTGAATGGAAAGCACTCAAGGGTGTGTTCCTGCCTCCCGCCGTTTAAAAGCAGGGTCAGTCAAGGACGGAGCCCTGTTTAAGGGTCAAGAGGAGCAATGTGGTTTTACACTCATCCCCCCCCACCCCTAGACTTCTTCTGCTCACTTCAAGAAACAAGAACCACCTCTAATGTACTTTCTCTTGGTGAAACCTTTAACTCAACCTCCTCATAAAATGAGAAAACTGTGGAACTCACTGTAACACAGGGAGATAAGTATTCACACTCCTCATGTGAGTATACGTTATGCAAACTTAACTTCTAATTTAAGTTGTCAAATATGAAGTAAAAGTACAATACTTGTGTTGTTCTTGGTATTGTTCTTTATCATCTAACACTGCACTGTATGTTATAAGCTTATAGTGAGTTTTTACAATAAAAGCTAGCAGCCACAGTATAGCCGTCAAATAATAAATATGGAGATATAGTCAGATGTGTCCTACAGAGATGTTTGGGGGCATTAAACTAAAGTAGCAAAATGGAAATCCTCCAGTTAAATTTCCTGAATCTCTTTGTGCCACAGCTAGTAAATCACCAAACGTCTACAAACTAGGTTTTCCAAAATACTTTGGATGCTGTATCAAATGTAATTATATGAACTATGTTTGATTTATTTCAAATTAATAAAAAACAACAACATACCATATCTTAGAACGGAGAAATATTGGGGTTTTTTTTGGACAAATATAAGGTTGTTTCTAATTTGTTTCCAGCATAACACTCCAACAAAGATGAGACAAGGGCAACATTAGACTGTTAAAGTTGTGGACTTGCTAAAAATAACACCTACAGTTAGGTGAACATCTCACAGCTGGCTGGGGTTAATTGGACAGACACTGTTACATGGATAAAAGTACCGGGACACTTACACGAGCTGCCCATGCCATGAAGCTCCCAGCACACAGCTTTGGTGCTGATGTTAAAGCCAGAGGAAGTTTTTAGTGCAGTTATTGAGTCAGCAGAGCGTTGGCAACTTTTACGCACCTCGCACCTCAGGAGTCAACAACCACGCTCTGTAACTTTCTGTAGTCTGAGTTCCTGTGGCTTCTAAACACTTGCAATTTGCAATAATACCACAGACATTTCTGGAAAAATTACTTCTTGGTTCAAAATCTCTGCACCTCCAGAATGGATGAAAGGGGCGTCAGAGGAAAAAGTTCAAGAAACCAATACAACAAACCTGCATGGTGAGGTGTTTGATTTTATCCAGCTAGACTGAAAACACCTAAATTTAAAGATTAAGAGGTTTGGCCCAATACTTTTGTCCATACAGGTAAGAATAAAGCTTCAAGTTGGGGATTGAAATCATGTGCAGTGCAAAAAAACATTCATAATTTAGACAATCCAAGACTGGCAACCAAATCTAAATGGCGGCCTCTTAGCAGTCATTGGTGAGCACAGTTTGTCACTACATCCACACATGCAACCCCCCCTCACCCATAAAACACAAATAAACATGATTAAATTGAGTGATGTTGAAAGCTGTCATTGGGTTTGCCCAATAAAAACCTTAAATTCTTGGAAGTCATGGACATCAACATTCACGTTGGTATTAAGGTGCATTAGGCACATGGATTAGGTAACTTAGTAGTTTAGCCCCCAGTGATGCTGGATGACGTGTGCAACATTCGAAGCAATATATACTGTCAGGTGCTGGAAAACTGTTCATGTTGAAACTTTTAGAAATCATTTTGTTGGCATCAAATTCAAAAATATTTAAATGTGTCTGTTTCAATGTTATTTTTACAGTTTCCAGTGAAATACAGACTTTAAATGATTTTCAACTCCCTGCTTTTTGTTCGTTCATTTACATTTTAACCAGCATCCCAGTGATTTTGGAAAAGGGGTCGTGTACTGAATCTATAATTTGTACAATTTCCCTCAAAATTAGCCAAAGATTTTTATTCTAATGCAATACTGAGCACAACACTAACTCACAGACAAACGTTAAACACACCAGATCAGTACAGCAGTTTAAATTGGTCCACCTATGAAGAAAAAGAACGATCGCATTTAAAGAAATAAGGAGAGAAAAAAAACGTGAGAACAATACAACATTAAAAGATACAAAGAGAGGGAGATGTGAACTTGGTTAATGGAAAACAAGCAGGAGTCACTCCAAAGCAGCTTGCAATGGGGCACACAGGTCATTTGAGGTCACAGGTCACACAGTGGGACAGTGCAAACCCAGAAACTACCTCTGTGAGCAGTTCTGGCTCTACGGGACCTCAGCCTTGGCCTCAGCCCTGTGGACGTTGCCACAGGGGGGACAGAAATAGTTTATTTTCACACATAAAAAATATAATAAAGATACTAGCAGGCCGTTATTAAAACTACAGACATTTGGGACATTGTAGCACAGGGCAAATTAAAATTTTTGAAAAATCGACTTGATGATAAAAAGATGTATATGTATGATGTGATATCCCAAGATGTTTTGTTGCGTTTCTATACCTGCGGCTGCTGGCATCTCTAAGGACAGCTGCGCCTGGGTCAACGGACCGCGCCTCCAGCTCCTGCACCTCCTCGAGAAGAGACTTCCTCACAGAGCGGCGTGCGCTGCACGGCAGAAAAAAAGCTCATCAGCCCCATGAAGGAAACTCTGAGCGTTTCACCCTCGCAGACACGTGTAATTCATTGTAAGAAGTGCTCAGTACGGGTTATGTAAACGCTTCAGTTAAGTTGAATAACGTCTGTATGGATTCCCCAAGTATTTATATTAAACAGATTCTACTTACGCCGTCCAAGCGAAGTCTTTGAGTAAACACGCAGCAGGCACCAAGACCAGGCCCAGCCAGAAGTGCCAGCACTGCATCACCTTGCCAGCCTGAGGTGACAACACACAGGGCCCATTTATTTCCACTCATATATGAATCCACGTTGAGCATTAAGTCATTTTTCTCAGCAGCGAGCACACGGGTGGAGGTGGAGGAGAGGGGGGAGGACGCATACGGTAACGGCTGAAGGAAATGTGACTCAAAAGTCATAAAGAGCATAAAGGGAGTTAGCCAAAGTTGAACATCTCGAATGTTAGGCAGAAATATTTAACAGCTTTCTCACCGCTTTTAACTACAACTCAAACAGCACGTTCACACAGCTTCTGTGATGTTAAGTGGCAGAGATGCTAGCGTCCCACCCCTCCACCCACTACCTGTCTATCCAATCCAGCCTCAGTGACCTTTGCCTCCCTTCTTACTCTGTCTCCCAGGATTAATCACGCATCTGACTACTGTCTCCATTTGTCAGCCTGTATGTCTCTCTGATACTTGCTCCCACACAACTCTTACTCCTCTGATTCCCTCAAATCTCACTCTTTCACAACTTCCTTTCATTATTAGTGACTGCATCGTTTGTTGCCTGTCCTCACTCGTTTTGGTAAATCCCTGCAGTTTCTCTCCGCTTCGGTTATCTCACTGCACGAGCTTGTGTTTTGCTTTGCACGTCTTTGTCTCTAGGTGTCAAAATCGCATGCACCGTGTCCTCTTTAGCTTCGAATACTTTATTGCCCGTATCACATGTTTCCCGCGTCTTGTTTTTGCATTTGTAAGGACGATTTGGGTTCCCACAGAAAGATGATAAACTGGGAAAATGAATCAGAGAGCAGCTGGAATCACAACCAAGGCACGGACGATCCAAATGCACTCACACATAATCAGCGTTTCTGTCTGTGACAAATGCATCCACACAAAGACTCACAGTATATCACATAATCTCTGTGGACGGCGAGGATGCAGGCATGAAAACATGAATTCCTCTGCTTTGTTATATCTATAGAAACAGACTGTTGGTCTGAGCCGCTACATGGATCTGGACACACATGTCACACGTAGCTATTCTGAGCAGACGTACACAACTCTTTTTTTCATCCTGTGTCCCACATGGACAGATCGAAATATAGATAGAGCGAGCGAGGGAAATAAGAGAGGCAATAGTGCAGTTGGGGTGGGCTGTCTTTGACCATTCCCCAGTTAGGCTGAGCAGCTGCAGAGATATTTGACCGCATTCCTGATTTCTGACACAAATTGAATTAATGGGCTGCGGGGAGTTGAGAAGGCCCTATTCCCTTCCCCTGCCACTCAGCGGGGCACCTCATCTCACCCATGCCTTCATGCCCAGACTCTAAAATGAGTCTCTTAATTAAGGGGTCCCACACATCACATCACCCCCCACTGGACCCTCATCACCACCACCAGCAGCAGCAGCGGCAGCAGCCCACCCTGTTGAGTCAACACCTCCACAGAGGGCAGTAAAAGACTGGAGCTCGGGTGACACGCAGCAGGTGTGGGAAGCCAGGGGGGCTCCAGCAGTGTCGCCGTGGAACACCCAAGAGGTGAGTCCTTTAGGCGCCATGTAACGGCAACCAAAACGCAAGGGAGGGGCAGGTGATTTTGCAGAGAAGAGATGTAGTAGGAAGGGCCTTTTTCTAACCTCCACCATTGCACCTTGTTATAAAAATGAATGACGTGTGTTTATGGCGAGAGACTTGCCTGGCCCAGCATGTCAGGAGCAATAGGGATGGTGGGCCAGATGGCGGAGTAGACACCGAAGAAGACGATCCAGAGCACCATGCTTCCCCATACCGCCAGGTGGGAGAACTACAATAGAGAGATGGGGAGATAGAGAGAAGAAAGAAGGACGGCGAGAGGGAGTTAAGGAGAGATTAAGAGAGAGAAAAGAGAGACAGCATGAGGTCAAATGCTTTATATACAGCTCATCCCAATATAGACAACCTTCCCCTCCCTCCTTTCCCTGTGTGTGATCCACTGTAAGGGGACTCTGTGTGAATTCCAGTGGGACCCGGGCTTCATTACCGCCACACTGTTGTGCGGACAGCTGAATGGACAGAGGTGTCAGTCCCTTTCTGTCCATCCTGCCAGTCTCTCCTTCCTCTCCAACCACAGGAAAACGAGAAAAAAAGAAAGCAAACGATGTGGCTGTCATGGCTGGAGCTACTGTTATCCTAAACTCCATCTCCACTTTGGCTTCTGTTATTTTAGAACTGAAAGTTGAAGCCACATGCTCAGCTTTCTCTATGTCTTTTTTCAGAATTTCCCCTCTTTAAGCCCACTTGTTTCTTTCCTTTGTTTTATGTCTATTTACTAAGGCAGAGTTCAGGAACAGTCTTTGGAGCAGTGCTCCAAGTTTTGCCTGTGTAGAATACTGTTGTGTAATGTCACGAGCTGCTGCATTTTCTTATGACAGCTGGTATATTTTGACGATCAACAGCAGGATTTTTTTTTTTTTTAAATCACGTTAACACGACTATTATCAGTCCCTTTCACCATCCTGCCTGTCAGTGACCTGTGAAGTAAATCAGTTAATGTCTCACGAATGGCAAGACCTTACTTTGTTTTGCATCATCACTGCCGTATTTCATTGGTATTCCAGCTAAGAATTGCTCGACAGCCACGCTTCCACTGAGACCGCTTCTGATGAGGCTTCAGCAGATGGATCAACTGAAAGGCATAATGCATCTTTCAGCTCATGTATCAGATTTCTGATGAACTTTTTAATATCTCACTCACTATGCACGGCCTGAGCTCCATTTGTTGCTTACAAGCTGAACGTCTTCAAGCACAACTGGCTGTTCTTGCAGCTGCTCTGCAGTTAAGTATCTTTGCTTGAGTTGAATGCTTAGAAGTGATTTCTTTGTCAAGATCTGCCACTTTCCAGACCTTTTTGTTTGTTTTTTTATTTAAATGGCTACATCTGAAAAACCGAGTAAAGGAAAAAGCTGCAGAGGAACTAGTTGGAAGAAAAGGTGCAAGCAACTGCAGTTTGAGAAACCTCAAACCTCCACCACAACATCAAGGTAGACCACATCTTCTGCCATGCTTTTCCTGACTATGAAGCATTTAGACCAGGTCGTGTGGAAAACGTACACTGAAAGGCTCACAGAGTACCCCATCCCCCCACCCTACCCCAACCCTCCCCTTTATTTGTCAACACTGGAGTAAAATACAGCACATGTTGTGTGGTGTATTAAGAGTGTGTTAATGCTCCTACCCTGGTCCAAGCTGTGGTCTCCATTCCAGCTTTCAGACACACTGTAACGACTACATACTGCACGCACACACACACGCACAGAGGAGCGGGTGGGCAAATGAAAAAAAACAGAAACAGGATTAGTTGACTGGCGACTGTGGAGATAATAAACAATAATGTTTTACAGTAAACTCAGCAATGTCTGTTAAAATACTCTGGAGTCCCACAATCCCTCGCAGTCCGCACAACAAATAAACACCACCGACATCCACATGAGACTCCAAGGGAGTAAAATGATAGAGAGTGTGTGACGCCGAAGCGAAAAGAGAAAATAGACGGACGAATGTCAGAGGGAGACAGGCTGGCTAGACGGGACTAGATTGACTGGAGACTCATAAGGGCTCTGAGGAAGCAGCAACACTGTGGTGTGCACACAAACACTGTGCGGGTGGGAAAAAAAAGCACAAATCTGCACCAAAAAGCAGAAATCAAAACAAAAGCAGACACGTATAAATTTCCAGTACGACACTTACTGTGTAGACCATGTTTCCTGCAAACAGGTAGTCGTTTCCCTGACCGTTACTGAAGGGAGAGTCTGCGGAGAGCATGCGAGTGTCAGCAAACCAAACTCATCGCTCGCAGAAGGATGATCTGGGCAGGCTTACTTACCGTGCTCTAACATTTTGAGTGGAAACCAAAAGAGAATAATTGAATGAATCAATGCATTGATGCAGTGTCCCCAGAACACCTGAAAGAAGGAGAAAGACACAGAAAGAGAGGAGGTGGAGGTGGAGGAGAGGGACAGTGGAAAACATGTCAGTGTAAATTAATGCCAAAACACATAAATGCTCCATCCCCCTAAACTTCTAAACACACAAAAACAGCAATTCCTCACAAGAGCACACAACTCTCACTGTTCTAGTGCCATCAAAAGTGAGCTCTGGTACACACACACACGCACACAGAGTAGGTTAAGCTGCTGGTGTACCCTGTAAAATGAAAGACTTCCTTATTCTCGCTTTATGAATCTCATTATGGTTTGCAATGGAAACATCCCAGACTCCATAGCCCCCCTCCTTGTTTACTCGCCAAAGTCCCAAACAAACAGCTGGCATCACTCATCGAATCCTGAAGCCAAAAGGACAGATCTAAATGTGCGTGTGTGTCTGCGAACATCTGGGCACGTACTTTGGTGTTGAAGCCCTCGGCATTCTGGGTTATTCGGTAGAGCTGCGGGAAGCGGAGCATGTTCTGCTGGCTGCACGGCCGGTCAAATATCCCCAGAGTGAACGGAGGCAGAGCGGTAAATATCTGCAGCACACAGAGGTCACACATGCGCAGCCTTTAAAACGCTTAATGACAAATACAGTGCCTGCACATAATCTTTATTTATGTCAGACTCTGAGCATCAAAACGGCTTCACCTCTGCACACAACACCTGCTTTGTAAGTAAAAGTGCTCTGCGTTTCCCCTGAAGTAATTCGCAGTCACCAGAACACATGCATACACTTTCAAACCAAATGCATGCAAGAAAGAGCTGTGAGAAGACAAAGCAGAGTGCTACTCATACTGAGAGATAGAGTGAGAGATAACAATCGATATCCAGCAAGTGGAAAGTGTAACAGCGAAGGAGGGTGAGTGGGGTAATTGAAAATTGTCAGATAGTGAAGGGTGGATACTCACCACGTTGTAGAGGCCTATGCACCAGCGTTCAAAGAGGATCTGGCCAGAGAACCCGTTCACAAAGGCAAACCAGAGCTGGGACACAAAGAGAGGGATGAGAGGAACAATAGTGAAGGGTAAAACTGCCTTAGGGAGGTCCTCACAGTGAAAGCAGCAGGGGGAAAATGACAAAATGAGGTAGTGGTGTTAGAAAAACTTCCTTTTTTAAGACTTAATTATTCAGATGGCAATAGTATGTCTTTATATGTGTATAATAAACATTCTTGTACAACAGTTAAACTTGCTTTGCCGCTAACAAGCATTAAAACCCCCTCTTAATGCCGGTTTTGTCTGGACCTCAAAATCAATTTCAGCTAATTTACTGAAACACTGTAACTGAATGCGCCTCGGGCAAACCCTTATTAGCTCTTTAATACACACACACACACACACAAACACACAAACACACACACCGACAGCAGACACAGGCAGATCTGTGGACAGATAAAGAAAATGTTTGGGGCCGCTGGTGGGAGTTGTGGCATTCCTGGGGCATACAGTGGAGAATACAGCCTAAGGGTGAGGCCTGATACACAAAAACCTCTCTCTCTCACACACACACACACACAAAAACACACGCATGTGCGCACCATCCCCCTATGCTGTCTCCACTAAGTGGACAGAGACAGTCTATAACCTTTGGCCTAAAGAGCTCTGCTGGAAGCCAGCTATGTGAGATAATTGTGGAAACACACAAACGCACACACAGAGTGGTGGTGTGAGCGGGACCGTGGGCTACATGAGGACCTGCACCTGCTGGCATCCTTAATGTCAGACAGAGGGGTAAGAGGGGCTGAGGGGTTGGCGCGAGCACAGCTGTCAAATACCCCTCATAGCAGCCCCTTCATCACTCACACGCAAACGCAGTCATGTTTCACTTCTGATGACAACAAACTGATTTAAGTTCATTTCCTTAAGACTGTTACTATAACAACAACTACACCTTTCAACCCTTAAACCAAGTCTTCATTGTGAAATTTAATGTTTTTTTAGGATTTTCTGTCCTCAAAAGGCCCCGTGGCCCCAGCTATGTGACTGTGGAAATAGATACGTGTCCCAACTTCATGAGCAATACAAGTACACACACACGGAGACAACAGTCGACCTTTGGAGCCAAGGTCTCGTCAGTGCTACACAGTTTTTTAAGTGTGTGCATGTGTGTGTTTGGATGTGTTTGCAAACGCAAGCAGGACAGAAAGCAGACACCAGAAGGGCACCTCGTCCATCACTGTCAGCCGTGTCGACAAACAGCTGCAAAATGTCTCTGTTAATGTAACTGTGTGTGTGTAAAAGAGACAGGGTGTGGTGGCGACGCTCTTACCTCTATTATGTAGAGGACCACATTCTTGTAGAAACAGTAGAGGATGCACTTTGTGACGCGGTTGTAGCTCCACGCCCCGTGGACCAGCAGAAGCTTCTCTAAGTAGGAGAACTACCGAGTCAGAGAGGAGACAAAGACAGACACTCGGTCTATCACTCGGACAACAAACAAAAGGCTAGAAAGCAAAAACTTGAGGCAGTAATGGAGCACAGGGTATGTATCAAGAATGCGACCGGGAGAAGGGAAAGCTGAGGCAAGAGGAGGCCTGCTGATAAAGATAAGCAAAGAGACAGGCAACGCAGACAGTGAAAGTGACAGAATGTGTCTGTGTGAGAGATACAGATACAAAGAAGACTCCAGAGTAACTAGGACACAGAGAGAGATTTTTTTCATCCTTCAAAGGGAACAACGGATACACATAACAGAGGTTTTATTTACACAAAAGAGAGATTTGGGGAATTATATCTAGGAAAGCCTGAATTTATGCAGGTTAAAGTCTCACTGAGATTAAAGCTCTCTCTTAGCCAGGAGGGTGGCACTTATTGTAACAGCTGCTGGCATAAACAATCGCAGTAAAGTCTGAGTGGGTGAACAGAACCAGATCCAGATCATACGCTACAAAATATCAACGCAAAAGGGTCCAATTTCAAATGAATATAAATGCAACTTTTAGAGCAATCACACCGACCATGAGACCTTTAAAACTGAACTACCCTCCATAGCTTCAACTCCTTTTCTGGACAATTTTAAGTGAATAATTAAAAGTATAATAACAGATAATTATGCCTTCCTCTAGCATTCCTTTAGAGTTTTTGTAAGGTTTTAAGACTGCGACATTTCTGCTTAAAGTTTTTTAAAGATTCAATAAAAAAAGGTACGAAATAACGTCAATTATTCATGTTCAGGGTTTACAGAGATCATGTGCATACAAGTGGACAATGAAACCTTCTCTGAAAGCATCAAAAACAGAAAAAAAGAGGAATTTCAGCTCATAGTTTGTCTAGGTTTTATTTTAGGACGCAGATGTTTGTGATGAGCAGCGTGTTCGGATCGATAACATGATCCTACACAGATCCGTGTAAGTCAGCTGTCCCCTGAGGGAAGGTTAAAGATCAAGACGAGCTGAACGGTGAGCAGGTCAGCAGTCAGCGCCTGTCCCTTTGCATGGGTTTCAAGCCGAACGAGCGTCCCTTCCTTATCTGTGTTCGAGTAAAGCCTGTAAACATCTTTATAAGAACCTAGCCGTGCACGTCTGTTTGTCTCCGCGCTACGTTTGTACCCACCTGTGCGATGGAGTAGTCGGAGGAGTTGGTGGCCTGCATGCCCTCGTTGCCGCTGATTCCCACTCCAACGTGAGCCGTCTGAATCATCCCCACGTCGTTCGCGCCGTCGCCGATCGCCAGCGTGATGGCTTTCACGTGTTTCTTCACCATATCCACGATCTCAGACTTCTGCAGCGGAGACACCCTGCAGACGCAACAAGAAATAAAAAGAGGCGATATTAAATGTGTTGAAGGAAACTGGAGGCAGGGCGATGGAAAGATTAAAGTGTGTTTTGAGGAGAAAGCAAAGAAGTGAGCCACTGCGTAAGAAGAATAAAGCCTGGGAAGCACAGGTTGGGAAACAGTTGGAAGGGAAGAAGAAAGAGATGGATGAGAGGCTGAGACACACACACACACACACTCGCACACACAGATATGCACAAACCCATGTAAGTGCACATTTGTATAAACAGATCAAAAGCAAGTTACCGCACATCTTATTAACAGCACAGTGAATCATTGTTTTCTAATACCTGTTAAAGTGCAGTAAACAGAGCATTGTAAAGTGCTCTAAAGTGTGTGTGTGTGTGTGTGTGTGTGTGTGTGTGTGTGTGTGTGCGTGTGTGCAGGGAGCTTCCAGCAGTACTCCACCCTCTTGACCTGTATCACTGATCCTCAGTCTACAACCGGTTCTGTCTCCTCAGTGACAATGGAGACGTGCAGAGATCCGATTACAGACGCCTCCCTCAGGGCCACAGAGAGTGGATAAGTGTCATGCTGCATTTGCTAAAGAGATGGGTATATTTTGTCAAATTTTATGGTGCCGTGTAATTCATCTGCAGACAAATAAGAAGAAGCCCCATCCAGGGCCGTGGCTAATTTTGCTTCTGTTGTGCTGGATTTCTGTTTGGCTTTAATAAAAAACTTTGGGATCTGATGGGTTTTTTTGTTTTGTTTAGTTTTTACCCCTAGTAATCATTTGTTTGCCCTACGAGTGAAAGAAACTGTGAACGCTTTAAATCAGAAAGCACAAACTAGCATGTGAATTTAACCCGCTGAAGAAGATGAGGATACTTCCCTTTCTGACAAAGCTCAGATCTATTATGATGTTGGGAGATCTTCTACCAGTCTGCGGTAGCATCGGTGCCAGCAGGATCAACAAACTCATTCACAAGGCTGGGAACATCAGTTTCCAGAATCAGGAGGCCTTTGAGTGAGTGACGGACAGGAGGTCACTGAACAAACTGCTCTCCATCATGGACGATCCACCTCACCCGCTCCAGGCAGCAGAGCTCCTTCTCCCTCAGACTTTTTTCAGCACAGCTGCCGAAACAACGCCTCAGGAAATCATTCCTGCAGTTCTCTGTGAAACTGTACAATAACTCTTCTTTCTGTGACAGATGAGCACACCTGTCGGGCATTCGATTCCACACACATATATTTCTGTATTAAACCTTCTTGCAGCTGTTTCTCAGATTTATAGCGCACATATTATTTATTACTCCAATTTGCACTACTCTCTTTTACAGTCTCACTCTTCCTTTTTTACTTTAACTTAACATCATTTTATTTTTCATTTTCTTTGTTTTTTAATCACCGTTCTACATATCAAATGTTGTATTTCTCTCAGTTTCAGGCTCTTGCTATCCGCCTGTGTCACTTTTACTTTAACTGTGTCGCTTTTTTATTGTAGACTGTACTACTGTTAATCTTTAACCTGCTGCTGTAGCAGAGTAATTACCCTTGCAGGGGTCATTAAAGTATTTATGTTATGTGTAGTATGAATGTGTGCGAATGTCAGATAGAAAAAGCACTTAAATGTGGAAAAAACGTGGTGATGAGGGTGAATAATGGATGTTGTATAATAAGCCTACAGATTTCTATTAGAACGTGATTATTAGAATTTTTAGAGGAAATTATTATCTTTAGCTAATTTAAAGGGGGATATTCTAAGAAAAACACAAGTAACAGTTCAGTTTTATAAACATATATTCAGCTGCTGTTCTGATGCAGGAGTTTTCCCGTTTAAAGTCAAAGAAATACAATATTCCTTCGTTTCTGGTGGGGTACTGGTTATGCCAGGACTTAATACACGTGGTGAATTATGCATTTAGATATGTAAGAGGAGTTTCTTTTTTCTGGGCCATTTAAAGAATTTAATACTAGCAAGACGGTGTAACGAGGGACAGAGCGTGCCTCATGCCTGGTGAGCTTAGGCGGAGATTGTGTGGGAAAGCAATCCAGCCCCACACACACACTGTTTACATTTTCAGTGCTTGCATTCTGGACACAGCAGCTAAGACTGAATTTGTCTTCATCTCTGTTTGCAAAACCTGCGTCGTATGAGGAGGCATTCCCACTGCGTGCCGTTCACATGCACGCTGCTTACACGAGTCTTGTCATTACTACCTGCATGTCGTACGGTGAAAACAAATATGTCTCCAAAGGACGAGACGTGGGAGAAAAGTGATACTGGGGCTGGGATTAAAGCCGCACACAAAGCACTCCCTACAGTACAGTATGAAACAAAAACATTGTACAGTATCTTAAGACAGGATGTTTGTGTTTTTTATTTAAAAAAAAAAACGTGGCACTTTTTTAGTACAGATTCATCCAATAAATCATCCTCACTTGGAGTTAAAAAAGTGGCTTTGAGAGTTATCAGGCAGCAGAAAGTAGCTACTGGCTGCATTAGAAGAGATTAGTCCAAATCCAGTTATTAAATATTTATATTACATTTCACTGATTATAGTTATTACCTGAGCCTCTGTGATGCATTAGGTGATGGAAATTTGAGAATCAACACTGGACTTAAAAGTGTGCCCAATACTTTTCCTAGAAAGAGGAGGAGTCACCCTCACAATGACTGTTTGTATGGTACGAACAGGCCTAAATCCTGGGAGCTCAGCACAAGCAGTGACTCACCACCTCATTCATCAGTGCTGCAGTAATCATATTAGAAAAATGAAGTTATGTGCAGCTGTATGAGCCATCACATGGAAGCAGAGCAAAATATGATGCTTTTATAAAGGTATGGGAAAATGAAATTACTGTGCGCGTGCATGCACGCATCCGGCTGAGGTCTGCAGGTCATAAAGACGGTCTGTCCTCTATGAATATGTAAAGAGCACGTCCCAGTCGAGCTGGAATCACAGAACCGGGAGGTCTGCTTGGCATGCTTATGAAGCAAAAATCAGACCAGCGCACACACACGCCTCACACCCTGCACCACAGGATATTTGAGGGGGGAAACCTCAAAGAGAGCTACTGCTGAATGATGGGATCAACGTCTGCTCTTTGTTTTTTCCTGTTTCTGCATCCAAAGTGTGTGTGCGCACAAGTCCGCCTTTGCGTCTCTTGGCCTCAAACCGCAAATCTCTCCTCGTCGCGCTCTCTGTCTCACTCTACCTTTCCCCTAAACACCGCTAACAGTGTCTGCGATTGTGTAAAGTGAAGTCGGGGGAGATGAAAGGCTCCCAGCACTCTTCACGGTGGAACTGAGCAGAAAATAAGCAGCCACCGAGTCCTCCTATAAACAAACGCGCAGTGGAGTCAGGAACCCAAGCGTATGAGTGCACTCGGCTCCTCGGGCCCCTGAGACGCGCACGCATTCCCGCGTGGTGAAACATCGCACACATACAGTAGGTGAGACACAACTTAACTGACAATCCGGCTCTTTAACGTCAAGGCTATGGCACTCGGTGCAGCAACCTCACCGTAACCACTCATTAAAGGAGTATTGGTTCTCAGCATAGGACCTCCCAGGGGGACATAAGATAAATGGCATCATGGTAAGATTACAAGACAACAAAACAGAACAAAGTGGACTGCGTTTTTGCCTTTGAACTTTTTCTAATCTATGTTGTTTTTGTGATATCCAGGAACCTTGAAATTAGACACTATTACACCAAAGCAGTTGGCAAACCTACCATGTTTTTTGTTTTGTTAAAAAAACAAAACAACAACACCCAAATATTGATCAGAATCAGTCATTTCTTTGCAGTTTTTGGATAAATTATAAGATATTTTCAGTGCAGCTGTTTTCAAAGAGGGCCTGCTTATTCAAATGTGTTTTAAAACCAGACAAGGGCTCAGCAGATGTGCTTAAACTAATTATGATGCTGTTCAGTCTAGTCTGCTAACGTTTAACACGCCTTAGCCAGAGGAGGAAGGAGTCGAGAAACCAAACGAGGGAAGGAGGAAGGTAGAGAGAGATGCGTGGAGAGAGGGAAGGATATAGCAAGTAAAGGATGCAGGAAAGGAAGCTTGAGGCTGTTTGCAAGGCCTGTGAGACCTGAGTCCGGATATGGCTTGTAAGTGCAAGGAAGAGTCAATTACGTGCCTCCCGGCTAACACATGCTCACACGCACGTCTGCACTCACACACACACACATGCAGAGAGACAAAAAGACGAGTGGAAACTCTTTTTTTTTTTTTTAAACATCACAGCTGCTGCTGAGTGAAACATACCCAAAAAAGGGAACATGCTGTAAACATTCATTGAACAGACCACACTTTGTATCAATGGAAATATATAACGGTCATGACTAGGTGTGTGTGTCTGTGTGTGTGTGTATTGGTGCCCATTTCAGGGGTACCGGCAGTAAGTGAGTCATGACTTTGACATTTCCAAGCAGCCTAGTGTATTACATCGTCCCTGCTGTGCAACAGGACAGGCTTTTATCGTCCTCATTCTTTTGCTGACTGTGGGCAACCGGTAAACTTTGCAAACTGGCACATGTGCAGGTAATGAAGTCCTCCACATGGACACTTTATCCACAACTTAAAAACCCGCCTGTGTGAAGTGGATCTTTTTCTTAAGTGCCTGTGTATATTTTGTTTCTTTCACAGATGATTGAATTTGTGAACTTCATTAGAACAAAGGAACTGTTTGGGCATTTAAAACGTCACAGATTAATGTGTCTTTACAGCACGCAGCCTCAGAAATCACCTGAGGAGGAACAGCTGTGTTCACACAGGTATCGACCCTGGGAACCAAATAAATCTGCGAGCACGTGTTTTAACATCTCTGGCACGAAGCGTCTGGCCTGCTTAAACAGATTTTCACTCGACCGTGCCCGTGCCAGGCCGGGCCAGGCTGGGCCAGGCCAGGCCAATCACAGCTGTTTAATATCAGCCGGCTGCAGCACGATGATTGACGTCTCTGCACGCTGTAGTGTGTTTACATTTTTCTGTCTGTTCAGCTGTGGCCAGATGCATTCGGACTGATTCACATTTCCACACTAGGCAATGCAACACTGGTTGTGTCTAAGTAGAAAAGATAATGAGGTAGAAGGCTGTCTTTATATTTTCATATTTACTTTGTTTTTTCTTTTGTTGCTGCCTTTGTGTTTGGATAGTCTACATATTTGACCCCAGCTGAGTAGAGGTATTGAAATAAAGAAAACCAAAGACTTCAGGTGGAAATTTTGCATTAAAGCAAATGTAAGTTTGTGGAAAAGCTTTCATTTTTCATTCTCACACTGGGACTTTCCCACAGCAGCACAATGACGTTGTGTATCTGTAAAACAGTTTGGTACAGACTGTCATTGTTTTCCTCACAGAAAAAAATGACTTTTTGCAGAGTAATTTGTAAACTTTGTCCAAAGTGTTACGGACAAAGCGCTGTTGAAACACACGTTTCAACAGGATTATCAGCGATCGTGCCCTTTTTATGAGAAACCCATTTATTCTATGATTTAAACAAAGACAATCTGGCATTTCGCTTTCCATTTCTTTGATTATTTCTTTGGGCTTTTTCTCTTTGTTAGATTGGGCAGTGAATCAGAGACATGGAGAGATTGGGGAAAGATACACAGGCCTGGAGTCAAACCCAGCTGCATTTAGAGATGAATACCTGCTCAACCTGTGATTCTATTTGTAAACTACTTCAGGCATTTATGAGTAATTGCAGATAACCAATAATACCTGTGTGTATATGTATATGCATTTGATAAATGAGCTTTCCCTACCGGCAGCAGATGACGGCTTTGCAGGACAATGCCAAATCAAGGAAGGCCTGGCGGAGCTCAAAGGACAGGGCGTATTTCAATGTCTGGCCATCGATGATCAACGCCAGCTCGTTTTCCTTCTTCAGAGACTCGCCGAGGGAGGAGCAGTGAGCTGTCAGCGTGTCACGAGTAGCCTGCAAGAGGACAAACACACAGAAGGAAGGACTGAGTTTGCCATTAAAGTCAGCAACTAACTCACAGCAATTATAAGGATATATCATAAGGATATAGCTACCCTGTAACCATGAACTCACCACTAATCGCCAAACATCTTGGATCTTTATCTGTGCCATAACCAATAATAGCTCTAAATCAGACTCGGTGTTACGCGATCTTGCTGCAGAGCTTTCAAACGACCGCATTTTCGGGTTTTTACGTTTTTGTGGCCTCGCAAAGTAGTAAAAAAATGTAAATTGCACACATCAAAAAACACAGAGACCAATTTGTTGAAAGGTCAAAACCGCTGGCAGTAAATTGAAGACATACGCTGCATGCGCTGGTGCCGCAGTTCGCTTTCATCTGGAGAAACTATTTGCTTCTGTGTACACCAAGCAATTAACAATGCCAATATAAAGTTCACAGTTGCTCTAGACTTCATCACTACATGCTGATGGTATGAAGTCCTGGAGGCATTTTCATCGTGTAATTAAATCCTAAAGCTTCTCCTCACAAAGCAGCAACAAAAGCGAGAGAGAGAGAAAGAGAGAGAGAGAGAAAGAGAGAGAGAGAGAAAGAGAGAGAGAGAGAAAGAGAGAGAGAGAGAGGCACATAACAAGAGGGGAAAAGGTAAGAAAGACAGATGAGGTAAACTAATGTTGAGACGGGGCTAAATGCATCATTCACATGTACGTGTACATGTGTTTGTGTTAATGCCAGCTCGCCTGCAGGCCAGTAGTTTGGGGCAGTTTTGATGGAGCTCCTGATAATAGAGGAACAGAGATTAATAGAGAAAATAAACATCCCACCGGGATGTAATGAATTCCATGTGGAGAGGCAGACGTGCTACAAGCCTTCCTGCTCGCCACCACACGCACACATCCTATTGTTAACGGCGCCTTTAGCTTCCAAATAGAAGCTGACTAACCGGTGAGAAATGAATCCGTAATCATCCGACAAACAGAGACGGCAAAGACAAATCAGAGTCGCAGCTCTGACTTTGTGGCGACTTGTTTTACATTCAGGATTTTGCCAGGTGGACTCGGAAAAGCGGAAAGCCAATCAAAACCACTCCAGCGTTAAACAGATGGTGCTTGAATGTTTTATCCATCAAGTGGAGCAAACAGCTCGCTAGCTCTACCTGGGGACAGTTTTGGTAGTTTTACATGTGGAATTCAGATTATTCCCGTAATAAAAGAGGAATGACGTAAAATGAAATGACCTATAACAAGAAGTGTTTGTGGAAACATGAGTAATAGAGCTGGATACATGGCGAGCTGCTACACAAGGCAAAAACTCTAGACACAAAAGTGCGCAAACACTTGAAGATTTGGCGCCGGTAAGAATCCGCTCGGGCCCTCGCAGCGGGTTATTGGCACCCGTCTGACCTCAGAGGATCCCGTGACTGACAGAGAGACGACCCCTCTGTCCACTGATCAGCATGCGCTAGAGACGACGCAGATAACACACTCACATATACATGCATGTAACACAATCATCTGAACAATGCCGCCTCTCTTCTTCTCGCCAAATAGCGATGCACACATGCGTACCCTCGGCACACAAGCGTCCCTCCTCTCCCCAAAAAATTCCCTGCTCTTGTTTTCTCAGCCTGAGGCTGTGTGTTTTTCTTTGTATGCCGGAATTCCTGTTTGCATTCACCTTTTTTTTCCCCAAACAGGGGGAAAGGAAAACAAAAACATAATGAAAGGATTAAAGGAGATTATAGGTTGTCTGAGTTCTGAATCTAAAAGGTGGCTCTCGTGTGTGTCTGGCTGTGTGTGTGTTTGTGTGTCTGGCTGTGTGTTTGCATCTTGTTTTTAGGGGAGAAAACCATGTGTATGCATGCATGAGAGTATATGATTGCATGTAGACACATGTACACATGCAGTGTGTGAGAGAGAGATGGAGACTGGACAAAAACGTTTCCTTTAGATCATCACAGCATGATGGTCTTTAGGAAATACCCTGCATGAGGACAGGAAGTAAACCCCCTCTCCCTACTTCTAATGTTATAATAAAATAATTTATTACTGTTATTTAAAAAAAAGCACAACAGTCATTTATTTTTATTTTAAAAAGTCAACAATGTCTTTTTCTGATGAAAAAAAGTGACTAATTACAGCACTGTGGAAAAAATCTTGAGTCACTCCCTCATTTCTTTACGTTTTGCTTCCAAGGATCTCGGATGGAATTTTATGAAGTGGTCTTGAGCAACAGCTCTCCTGCCATGTTTTTCTTTGGACACTGGCTGCTTTTTCACTCACTTTCAGTCCAATCCTTGAACCTAATCATTTTCTTGGGAATCGTTTTTGTTTGTTTAAGCCACTTAACACTGACCACTGACCTGTGAATCACTCAACCATAAAAAAGACACCCAACTCATGGGATGAACCAGTGTTCTGTCTACACATTTGCTCCAATTTCTTTCTTTGAATCTCTGAAAAATAACAAAATAACACACTTTGACAGGCACAAAATAGCATTTATAACCAACAAGGTGATTCACAGGTCAGGACAGTACAACAGTGTGTGGCCACGAAGAAGACTGTATTTTAGCCAGTGGGGATGGAGATCTTATTAAAAACTACTGAAGTTATGAACACAGAAAACTACCATCAGAATTTGATCTACCATGTAATATCATCTGGAAAACATCTGATCTACAACAACTTCATTTTTCAGGCATGATGATAATCCCAAACACACTGCCAATGCAGTTAAACCATGCCTTGATATAAAAAAAACATGGTGAAACACTATCAGTCATGGATCGGCCTCCCCAGAACTCAGCATTATTGAAGCAGTGTCGGATCATCTTGACAGAAAACAAAAGGCAGCCAAAATCCAAAGCAGAGCTTTGAAGGTCTTTTAAAAGACCTGGAGAACTATTCCTGAAGTCTAGTTGAAGAAATGACGAGAAAGCTTCCAAAGACAGTTCAGGCTGCGTTGGAAAATAAAGGTGGTCATAGCAAATATCGACTTTCAAGCTCATTAGAATTGTACAACCTCTAGTGTTGCCTTATATACTGTGTTTCCATGTATGTTTGCATGTTTCAATAAATCACTGCACGTCTCTCCTGTTTCCTCTCCCTGAGCCACCCCTCAAAACGTTTGCACATTTCTGTAGCTATATTAGATATAAATTGCACAGATTTCTGTCTAATCAGCACTATCAGACTCACTGCCTTTACTGTACATATGGATCATGCTTACTGCACGAGGTCCATTCTGAGCCGGGGGTGGACAGGCACAATGCAAAGTAAAACACCAGCCAATGACGTCTTGCAGAACGGTTTGTGGGTTTGATTTTTGAGGATTTCCTCAACATGACATGATCGAATGTGTTTGGAGACAGTCTACATTTTCTCATTCATGTTCCAGTTTACTTAGTGGAAGCAAAAACATCCAGATTATGCACCATATCTGACATTTATCATTGCCTTAACCAGATTAATTATCAGATCATGAAGGTGGGAGGGATGGGAGGTGGTGTGGTGGGGGTGTTAAGCATTACTAGTACAGCACATTGACTTGTCACAGCAGGTTTAGTCAACATTTCACTGGCAGTTAAAACAGGACATAATGAGCAGACAGGTCCTGCAAAGAGTCGTAGAAGTTTAAAAAAGGCGACTAAGGTACAGTAGCTAGCTCCTATAGCTAAAAAGTATCCGTTTCCAGAACAGAAAGCTACAATAAAAATGTTTTCTTCCTGACTAAACATTGTCTTAACACAAAAACAGCTCACAAGGATCCATAACAATCTTCTAACACTTTCCCAAAGGAAATAAAAAATCCTGGAGGAAAAATAATGCAATATGTTGTAGTTTCTCTCTTTCTCACGCTAAAATGTTCTATCTTTGGAGACCCTAAAGGAAAAAAAGTGTAATTCTTTGATTGCACCACTTGCAATATGACAGATCTCATTAGCAAGCATTTTAGATTCCAAACTAAATGTTTATTTTTCATATGCATCTGGTCTGGAAGAAACCAGACACTCTCTAACCTCTAAACACACACACACACTCCATGCACACACACTTAGCACACCATGCTCACAGGCCCTTCTGCGTGGAATTTTATCAGGTTTATATTTGGATCGCAAAACGAGCGGGATCATAGAGGCGGTTTGAGATATCGCAGGTCGCCTTCCCTTATTGCACACTTTACCGCAGACAGCGCACGCAGAAACAAACGTGCACGTCTCTCCCTTTATATAAATGAACGCAAGGAGGACGCTTGAAATTTTGATTCATTCCAGGCCACCTACTCCAAAGATGGCGTAATCACTCGCCCCGTCATGATAAATGTCCTTCGAGTGTAAAATATACAAAACAAAGGCGACTAAAGAGAGAAGAAGTTTAAAAAAAATACAAGGAAAGAAGGAAAGACAGAAGGCGAGGAGTGTGAAGCAGACGCAGGGGAAAACTCAAACACAGAGAACCGCTGAGTGAAAAGAAGGCGGAGAAGGATGTGCTCGTTTTTGCAGTGCACAGTCTGTCACCGGTAAGATTTAATACGCCGTTTAATTATCATATTGTGCATCTGTGCAAACATCCACATCCTCTGCTGCCGGAGCTGGAAGCGCACACACACACACGGGAACACATGTTGGGCTTTAACAAAAGGCGCCTGCTGTTTAAAAACTTCTACAACCGTAAAAAATGTAAAAAACATCTAAAAGAAATGTCGGAACGACAGAGAATGCAAGTTGAGGCACAACAAAATGTGCGTGTCTGCATTTGCACGCGTGCATAAAAATGATGAATGAGCAGAAGACAGGCGTTGTTTGTTTAGGAGTTGTACTGCGGGCAGTGTGACGAGGGCCTGGGGATTGTGGGAAAGCTGGATGAAATTTATGTTCAGGACTAACAAGGTGATGAGGGCAACATGTGCCACTGCTTCTTGGGTAGACTGTGCAAAGTATGTGTGTGTGTTTGTGTGTGGATTCAAAGTCAGACGTATGGAGGTAATAAGAACGAGACTTCTCTAATGACTGCGCAGAAACAGCCAGGGCAAAGATGTGTGTCGGGCTGTGTGTGTGTGGCATGTGATTTTAAGGTGACAGATGGCGCTTGTCACAGCTTCAGTGCTCGCAAACCGTTTACCCAGGAGGCATTGCTCACAGGGTTTGTTTTGATGAGGAGGAGGACCAAAAGGAGATCGCGTTACCACTCACTCATCGCCCTCACATGGCTCAAGCCAAACTCCTCGCCCCCTCTTTTTTTTCTAAGTCTCGTCCTCCGGTCGCTTCCAGGTTGTCTATATCATACATAAAGTACAATAAACACACTCTCATGTTTGCGCAAAGATGGACACAGATTTTGCCGCTCTTCTTGACTCTCTGTCTAAAACACACACACACATATTTGCTGTTACAAAATCACACAGGGTGTGTGGTCAAATCCTGTGCGAAGAGAGAGCGCTGACAGATGTGGAGGCAGCAGCGCGAAGCAGACGAAACAGAGAACGGGGCTCGGTGGGGAAGAAGGGGAGAGGAGAGGGTGTCGCATCTGCTGGCCTAGATCCACTGCAAAGATCGTCCTGCCTACGGATAAGAGAGGGTGTGAAAGACGTGAGACTTTTTTAAAAAAAGGAGAACAAGCGGCACAGCTTCTGCATTCACTCATGTCCAAGTCGCACTTTTGAGTTATTTTAAGTGTCAGAGAAGTGTCAGAGAAGACGGCGGTGCTTTCATCTGCATCATTCACGACCAGAGCTCTCTGAGGCTGTCCCGATAAGAAGGCACGGCTGTCATCAGCACACGCACTCGCATGTTTCTCGTCTTGCAAACATGTGAAGATTAATTAGATGTTTACGGGATGAGTAAACAGCGATGACAAAGGGATGTCATCCTGTGTCGTTTTTTTGCTGCGTTGCATTTACAACCACTTTAAAGTGCGTCCGTCCTGCAAACACCGCAAGCTTGAAGGCATATTTTATATCACTACGCGTGGTGCTTCATTTATGTTTCACGTCAGCCAGCTGTGACTCTTCCTGCCTATGTGTGCAAGTTGCATTTTTGACCTGCAGCCAAATGAAATGTGTTTGTTCAACCAACAAACAAGTCTATCTGAATCAAAACAGTATCTTTTTTAAACTCAGACTTATGAGATTCTGCCTTTTGTCCTGACCCTGCTGCACAAGAAAGTTGGAACAAACTATAGAAGAGCCTCCCCGGAGCTGGTGAACATTTGAAATCTTGCTCAAGGACACATCAGCAGGGTGGATTGTCCCCATTAAAGTGAACGGAGGCCAAACTTTGGAGCTGAAAAATAGATTTCCTGCTAAGTTGTTTTAATTTATTATCAAAAGAAAAACATTAAATGACTACACATTGAATCATATTAAAGATCACTTCCTGGCATGTTTCAGGTTTTACTTTGAAAAAGATCCAGTGGCTGCTTACGTGTTTATATCAGACTTTTTCTCCTTAGTTTTAGCTGCAATGTGATTTTATTTAACTCTCATTTATAGAAAAATGTAACTTCTGTATGAATACAAAGTTTTCTTTTCTGACCTGCAGCCCCAAATACAATAAACCTTTAACTTAGATGATACTGAGCCTACCTCAGCCAATTCATTATTTGTGTAGAGCAATTTTATAAGGAAGTTGGGCTTAAAATTCCACTGAAAATCAGTTGCAACGGGTCTTACGGAGTGGCAGAAGGTTGATTCTCTTAATCTGGACTTCTTCGGTCTCAGCTGATTTACAGGTTTCCCCAGTCCTATAAACATTACATTTGCACAATGACTGAAACCAGCCCACTGAATGAACAATGGGCTGTGGGGCCAGTTCCTTGATCATTAAAATGCAAAAATGTTCTTACGGAGTGATTAATCCAAATTTAAAGCTTTTTGGTTTGAATCATCGTCAGTATGTAGCCATAGATTGGCCTCCCCAGAGCAGAGACCTCAGCATTATTAAAGCAGTGTGGGATCATCTTGACAGAAAACAGCCAACATCTAAAGAAGAGCATTGAATGTCCTTCAAGAAGCCTGGAGAACTATTCCTAAATTTAAAGAATTTACAAGAAAGCTGTTTAAGAGAGTTCAGACTGTGTTGAAAAATTAAGGTGGTCATACCAAATATTAACCTTTAAGCTTGTTAGAACTGTACAAACTCTGTTGTTTCCTTTATATACTATATTTCCATGTATAAATGCACGTTTTAAGAAATCGCTGCACTAATTTCCAATTTTCCTAGCCCTAAAAAACCTTTTAATAATTACATTTAGCCCAAGTGAAAGTTCAGTTCTCTGAGATGGAGTACCACAAACCTATCAGGCTTGAAACTGTACACGATCAGCGTGGGAGACAGTCTGCTAAAATATATTTTACAAACCAGTTTAGGATTGATCCGCTTACAGCGCTAAGATTAGTTTTCACCCTTGTGTCCTAATAGGCAATTCCCAGTGTAGAGTACCCTCGTTACCTTAACGTTAAATGCTTACCCCATCAAATTCAATTGATTTAGCATCTAAGTGGCCTGCGTGTTATCTGACCAGCAGTTCCCCAAATCTAAGAGCTTTCAGACATCACTTTGCTAATTTTGACAGAGTAAAGTTTACCAGTCAGAGCTTTACAATTCAGCATAATGCAAGAATCCAAAACAATTAAAAGTGCACAGCTTTACACTTAAATTCATAATCGTCACCAACAATAAAATCCATTCAGACCGGTAAACCATATTATGAAGGGATCATGCCGGAGACAAATCCAATTACTCTACAAACTCACAGTCCAGGAAACACACCATCTGCACACTGACTTATATGAGGCTAGAAAATTATGAATGTAAACACAGAGATCTCTTTATGAGTGTTTA